>NW_015150576.1:371724-419896 GCF_000732505.1 Cyprinodon variegatus
GCATTCTTACAGGTTAGCAACTAGTTTGAATTTGCAACTCCTCAATAGATGTTATTCTTTTCCCTTATGTTGTATCACTAATGTTAAATGGGGCATCTAAAACATGAAATGCTTTAGTTTCTGTTGTTTCCTCTTGGATAGGTTGGTAATGTGCTCCCTTAAAGGTTTATCCATGTTCTATGTTTTCTCCATTATGGATCCTTAAAAACAGCTTTGTAATCCTTTTTAGCAAGACAGATGTCAATAGTTCTTACCCTTGTTTTTCTTTTCATGAATGATTCTACCATAATGTGTTGCTTTTTAAGATATTTCTGTCTACTTCATATTGGCACATAGGTTATTTCACTGTAAAGGTCAGATTTTTGTTTGTGATCATGGTTTACCATATCCTTAAATATTTCAAACAGAGCAGCCTAAACGTTCTTTTTTTTGTCTCTTGATTAATTAAATAATCATTTCAATATGTAGATGGAAAAAAGAAAAAAAGAGAATTTATATTTTCGTCATTTATATTTCATATGTGATGTTCCCATCATTATGCTTTATGTTGCAACTATTGATAAACTCATGGTTGTAAATAGATGCATGAAACAATAAATCTGTTCCTGCAAGAGGGACTGAACACCGACCCCTGAGATAACAATAAGCACACTTAATGCCAGGATAACTGGGTGACATATGCTGGCGATATAATCTTTATGTAGACACTTACATACGTCTGCTGCAAGGGGGATTGGTTTATGTTTTCCTTAATGTGCAGCATGTTAAGCTCTCTTGTTCTCTACAGTTCAAGTTGCTTCAATTACTTCTTTATAATACTGTAGACAAAGAGTAGTGGTTGCAACATAATTTATATCCCAGAATCCATTGAGCCTTTCGAAGGGTTCAAAAAGGTTGAACTGCTTCAAATCAACGTCGGATCCATTATCTTCCACACGTTGACACCATGGACTATAAGACCACATCCTCCTTGGACATTCTTTGTAAAAGAGAAAGTGCATCAATCACTGTGTCTCCTAAGGGATGCTGTTAAATGACTGGCGTTACACAAACAGTAATTTGACTCCTCCTGCCTTCAAAGGGGGCCGTATGTTGTCACGCTGCCCTCCAGTGTCGAAGTTCGCAGTGGGTGTCAACTGGGACTCCCGGATCAATCTGGAATTGTCTTAAAGTTCATGGAGAAGAGGCCTAATGGGAAAAAATGTACCACCTCATCACCACCTCCTAGGGCTGCCATAATGGAGCATCTATGGTCATTAATGGAGCGTACCTCCCACCTCAAGAGTGTCTATTCACTCTCTGTCATCATTCACGGCCATCACTTCCTCAGAATTTAATGGTTTTGGAGGTTCCTTTTATCCCATTGTCTCTATCCCTTCTATCCCTCTGTGTCTCTTCCCCATTTAGGAGCCCAAACTAGAGTACGGGCCATGCTAGTTGGGTGTTGGGGCTGACCTCTGAACCCCCTTCACTGGAGACTCCTTCAGCTTTGTTTTGGGCCTCCGTCCCCCTTGCCAAGGCAAATCAGACCCCAGGCGGGTCACGGAGAGTGGGAGCCACTGGGGGTCTCATTGTCTTCCCATTCACATCATAGATAAGTGGACATCAGACGCTATCCTTATAGCCACACACACTGCAGGGACAATTTCCACACAAAGTGACAGCTCCCATTGCGAGAGGAATGCATGTGAACCGAGAAGGTTCAAAGAAGCACGCCAAGAAACCAGGGACATGGGAGTATTATCCAAGCACCATCTATCATCTCGTTGAGCTTCTACAACAATAGCAAAAGATTACCGTCAAACAATTTATTCTAATGTTGAAAAATTCTTTATAAAGCTTACTCAATCCATTAGGAAAGAATCCATAAAAAGCTGTGCATTACATTTTCCACCTACACTAGTGAGAAACTCCTTATTAATTTAGACAGTGATTCAGCAGGACTGATCAATGCTGGCCTATTCTGCTGTTTGTGCTTTAGGGGGCAGGAGAGAAGCAGAAGAAAAAGATGCAGAGCCATGAAGCTAAAGCAAACCTGTGGCTGGGGGTGAGATTAGGAGGTAACTCCAAAAGGAAACCAGCCCCCCCGTACAGATATTCCTGTCCTGGCTGGAGACCAACAGATGAGGATTATTTGAGCCTAATTGAGGGTGTGGCTTTACAATACATTGGCTGTTGTCACTTTATTGACATTTTTTGAAAACTCTTTGCTTTTGAAGATTGGGAATAAGAAGGCAAGGGATTATTTTAAATACCGTATGTTACACAGGACACAATACTTATTTATTCACAACCTTTTTTAAGTAACATTGCAAATGACTCTGCTTTTTAATGCATATATTAAAATAAAATGCTATTTTTACAGTTTACATCAGCAGCACATTGTTTTTTCCTTTAAAAAATGTTATCAATTATATTCAGTGTAGTTTCCTGCAGTAATGGAAGGAGATTACAGCACCAGAGCTTCCCTGGAGATCCATTGACCACTCATTTCATCATCTCATCACAGGACATATTGCTGTTTTGTTAGCCCAGTGAAAAGCAGCTTAACCGGTTCATCCTTTCTTAAACCTGCTGAGAGTTAAAGCTTTACTCGAATAGGGGTCCATAATAGAATTTCCATCCTGTCTGATCTACAGAAATCTAATATAAAAACTAGCATACTACAAATAATTTTTCTGACAGCTAAGAAATAATGATTCATTGTTTTTTAAATGATCAAAAAGAAGGGGGCAGAAGAAAAAATAGGAGAAAGTTTTTGTTCTTCTTCATGCATTTTTCCTGTCATAATTTTCTAAACAACTGAATGAAGAAAAAAGGTGATTCAAAGAAATTCTTCCCACTTTTATTGTATAAAAACAATGCCTTACATGGTGCATATTTGTTGGTCTCTGCTCTGCTAATTAGAACGAGCAGATTCACCTGCCTCTCTCCTAATGATCCTAATTCCCTCCAGCTGTTATCACGCCTAATAAAATCAGTTAGTCTCTGTCAGACGGTCTACTTGCTTTCATGAGGTTTGTTCAGCTGATTGTTTGCACTGCCTGCCTCTGTGTTTCTGTGCTTGCCCTACCCTGTCTGGATATTAATTTGTTTCTGACTCTGGTCATGTCCTGGACTCTGTCTTCCTGCAGCCAGTCAGTTCAGCCATCATCTGTCTTCTTAAGCCTGCTACAAGCCTGTTTAGCCTGTCCCCAGTTGGTTTAGCGTCGTCTGCATTTTACAGCTTCCTACAGCCTGTTTGCCGACAGTTACTGTTTATCATCACAAGCTTAAAAAAACTTTAAGCTCAACAGCATGTCTTATGTAGTCAGGTTCTCTGAAGGCTCTCAATACAAATTAACTTTAATTAATTGAACTTTTTTTTTTTTTTTATAAAACATGCTTTCCCAATGTAATATCAAAATGTATTTTTCCTTAAAAGTCTAATGAGCTCATATTTCTCTTTTTTTCATTCAAGCAGACTGACAGTCAGCCAGAACTAAAAAAAACAAAAAAGCCTTTCTGCTCTCGGGCTGATTCTGTGCGCGGTGTGTTTCGTTGCGCGCTGTTGGCATCGGTCTTGGTGGGGTGGGGCTGCGCTTTTGGCCGGGGGGGCGTTTTGGGGGGGTGCCGCGGCGCTCGCGGCCGGTTCGCGGCGGATGCGCGTGGGCCCCGGCCATGGGCGGGGCCGCCTGAGTGTTTTTCCTGGGTGGTGCGGTCGCGGGGGGTGTTGCAGCCGGTCGCCGGGGCTTGGTGCCGGGGGGCGGGGCGTGTTTCGGTGCTCTGTGGGGCTGGGGCGTTTCGGTCGGTGCCGTGGGGGGGCTGGTGTTCGGTGCCCGGCCCTACTTCGGGGCCGCCGGCTGCCGGCGGGGCCCGCGGACTCGTCCCCGCGGCTCCCCGGGGCGCCGGCATGGCGGTGGCTGGGGGGCTTCTTCGTGGCTGTCTCTCCTCCTCCCTTGGTGGGGGTCTGATTTCCGGGGCTGGCCCCACCTTGGTGCCTTCGCTTCTGGGGTCCCCTTGGGCGCCTGGGGCTTTGGGTCTCCCGTCGCTGGACTCAGTGCTCTGGGGGGTGTGCCTCTCCGGCTCTCCACGACCACTATTGAGCATTTTTTCTATGGATAAACTTTACATGCACAAGTTCACCCTCACAAACAACTACAGGTGCTAGGCTTCAGGTACTTAGAGATTCACTTCCAAACAGAAACCCCACATTCATATCTTCAGGTAACACAGAGTACATGTCAGACTTAATAATATTACTTTAGCGATAGTTTCAAGGTGTTTGCTTTATTGTATGTCTCGTACCATGTCTTTTGGTTGTGCTGTTCTTTTTTTCATCTCATTGCAGGTGATGAAGCAGACTGAAAATGTTTTGTCATTGTCTCCTTCCTATCTCCTCTTTCTTTCATCTTTTGTCCTTTATTTTTCTTTTTCCTTCTTCTTCTTCTGTTTTTCTGCTCTACTTACATTGCAGTGTCCATATGAACTGCAAAACTCCCTGCATAATTATAATAAAGCAATTTATATACATGAAACAAGTGGAGCAGTATGGCAATTGCCAAACCGCTACACTTGTGAAAGTAAAATCTGTTGGGCTCCTTTTGGCATCAAGACAATTATTCCTATTGCCACCTTGCCAGACAGGACACTGTAAAAAAAAAAAAAAAAAAAAAAAAAAAAAAAGCCTGAAAGTCTGGCTAACCTTTATTATTTGTTTTGTCTCAGAAAATAAATTTAAAGCTCTTTAAATAGCAGACTAAATGTGACCAAGCGACTTTATTCCCCATTTTATCTGTAAAAAAAAACTATGTGCATTAATTGAATGATTTGGTGAACAAATCTATCAGACAAATCATTCTAATGAACAAATTTTAGTGGTTTTGTTCACTAAAAAGAATTGCAGTAACAGTCACTACCTTGAATGTACTTGATCACCCAAATTGTAGAGCTTGCTAAAATAATAGATAGTAACCATTAAAACAAAGTTTGTGAGCAACAAGAGGTCTCACCATAACATAAACGCTCTGTCTGTAACTGATGGATCCCAGGTTCCAATATACTTGTTTTGTATTTGGTCAAGTTATTTAGCTTTGGCAGAGTAATCAGAATGTTTAAGTCAAGAAAGAGTGGTGACACTTTAAAAGGATTTTACGCAAGTAAAAGTGTTGTGCTGTACATCTATTCCAAGTTACTACTTGCAATACAAACAAATAAACAACTCAAATCATTTATCAATCATTGCTTTATTAGATCACAATTTGTCCCATTTGATTAAGTGGTAATGTGGGTTTCTGAAAAGGAGGACATTTTCTCTGCAGAGAGCTATGAGCCGCCCGTCCTTAGCCGGAGGAAGGGGGGCTGGGGCAGGTAAGGAAGGCGGGGGAGAAGCACAGGGATGCACGTGTCCAGGCTACCATTAACGGGTCAGGTTCACTCGCTCCTTCCCGCGCTGGTTCACTGTTTCGACTACGTGCTGCACTGTAGTCGACCAAAATCCCGGACGATTTTGACATACTTTTTTTTAAGTCTGAAAAGTAGGACATGTTTGGAAAAAAAGAGGACGTTTGCTCACCCTAGGTAATGCCCGCTTAGACAGACCTTCTGTGAATGTTTTTGTGTTATCACCTGAATAGCACCCATTCAGCCATGCTGCATGGCGGAGCAATGTCAACCTCTCAACAGAAAATTAAAGATGTATGAGGAGGTTCAGGAAGACATAAAATGGCATCACACCACAGAAAAAAATAACTATAAAAACAATAACAAATAACAATGGTTGATTATGAGGGCTTTATTGAGCTATGTACTACAGTACATGGAGCTAAGTTATATCACTCCTCTGAGGGCAATATTCACCCATTTAGAAGCTTGGCCTTATGTTACTGCCCATCCATCCATCCATCCATCCATCCATCCCCCCCTACTTCTTCCACATAGGGCCATGGTGGGGCCGCCTATCTCTGGCAGTCTATGGGCAAAAAGTGGAGTACAACCTGGACAGGTTGCCAC
Organism: Cyprinodon variegatus; assembly: GCF_000732505.1. Taxonomy (NCBI): domain Eukaryota; kingdom Metazoa; phylum Chordata; class Actinopteri; order Cyprinodontiformes; family Cyprinodontidae; genus Cyprinodon; species Cyprinodon variegatus. Next base: position 377,716 of record NW_015150576.1, read on the forward strand.
TTTATTACAGAGGCACACAAAGACACAAAACACAGTCATTCCTAAGGACAATTTAGAGTCGCCAGTTAGCCTAACAGTCATGTTTTTGGACCGTGGGAGGAAGTACCCAGAGAAAACCCACAAATGCAATGGGAGAACATGCAAACTCCACGCAGAAAGACCCCGGGCTGGGAATCTAACCCAGAACCTTTTTGTTGCAAGGCAACAGTGCTACAAACTATACCACTATGCAGCCCTGGGCAAAGAGTGTATAGGACAAAACACACCCACTTTCACAGACTTGATTTCTGGCAGGTTTTAACAGAAACCCAAAATCCACACACAGAGTTTTGCTCCTTTAAGATGAAATTCTGCGCTTTTTTTTTCTTCTTCAGCATATTAAAAAAAATAATTTAGCCCTTTGTTCTTTTGAAATGATTCTCTAGTTTTTTGAAGGTTAAATTGCTTATATACCCAGAGGAATTTGAAGAATACATTGGAATACAGTTATTTTATGAACCACAGGGAGTAGAGGTCAGAGTCACCTGAGTTACACTTAAAAGCTCTGGCCATGATAGAAAACAGTAAGAACACTGTCTGACAGCGTCTGAATTTTGCATCGAGATGTAAAAAGAATCTGGTTCTTGCAATAAAAAAACAACACATGTACTCCTAAAGTTGCTAAACACATGAAAAAGTGTTTTAGGCCACACTGTTTACATTCCTGCACCTGGTTTAGCTTTATATTTTTACAGCAACAAAGTTTTGCCAGAGTTTTGTGCCAGAACTACAGTAATTAGAAAAAAACTAGCTTTCCTTTTCTCTTCCATATTTTCTGTTCTGATTCCAAAAATACAGCTTTGGATCTGTTTAAATTAAAGTTTAAAAAAACTAAATGAACCATAGCAATTGAATAACTTCCTCATTTTATGTTTCTGAAAAATATCTGTAAAAAGTACATAAGCTAATCCATTTTATGTATAAAGTGTTAATAATTGAAACATTAATATTGATAGCAGGAAAAACAAAGAGAGTCCAAGAAAGATCCAGGATGATGCTCTAAGTTATGTTTTTAACTCTTGAAAAGAGTTTTTCTTTAGCAAAATTTTAGATTCTTGCTTAATATTAAAAGGATCAACAAAAGCAACAAGTTAGTACGCTATATATGTATGAAAAGTGTTTAGTAGCATGCATTATGCAATACTTTACCATTACAGAATGAGATCAGTAAACTCTTTATTGCTATATTACTATTATTTGCTGTGTCAGATTTTATTAGACCCTATCTATAAAAACTCAGGACCCCCTTTCATTAATAAGGCAGTGGATCATGCTGTTGTTGCCAGACTGTTTTGGAGAAACAGGTGATATAAGTATCAACAGGGTTTTACTTTCCATCTATTTTCTCCTCTTTCTACATGTTTTCAAAGGGTCAACAGAACATTGAGGTGCCTCACTTCGCCCCCTCTCCTCTCTGCCAACGTCATGGAAGGTATGATGTCATTGCAAGAGCACACACAAAGCTCATGCTCCTACCTGGTTTCTGCAGTAACCAAACCACAACAGCTTCCTCCTCCCTCGATGTTGCAAGAATTACTGTGTAAGGGGCCCCATGCTTACCTAGAAAACACAGAAAAGAATATAATGAAAAAAAAAGAAAAAAAAAGCAGAGTTCATGTTAGATGTGTCATCCGGGCTGTTGTGGACAACAAACCCTTCTTTGGTTTTGTCTTTTTTAAACTCTAACCAGAGTTTTGTTCCTGTCTGTTTGACTCAACACCAGCTACACATACGTTTTTTTTTGTTGTTGAGGTTGTTAGGTTCAACAGCTTTCACTAACCGCTTTCTTAACACTTCAAAGCTAAATATTTCACACACCAGGACTAAAAAGAGTTAACAGTTTTTTTTTTTTGCATTTCGACATTTTACCTTTCATAAATAAATATGTCAGTATTTGTTACTAACTCTAAATGGAATACTATAAACAATGATTTTAAGTTCAAAATGTATTGAATATATAGTACTTACAGTAATTGATGGTCTTATCACTTCAGAACAAAACTTTCAATGCATTTTCTGACATTTTAGTCCTACAGTATATAGTCATAGAAAATGATCCAGAATTGTCAGACTTTAACATATTTTTTCTTCTCTAAACCCCATCCATCAACACATCTTCAGTATTTCTGCCATGGTTATTCTGTTTTGAATAAAGTGCTGTGGTCTTTCAAAAGCATGGAAACAAAAAAAACCTAAGTTCCTGGGGTTTCTTTTGCCTGGTTAAAACAAATCCCTGAGACAGAATTTGACCTGAAAGCATCCAGACAAAAGGCTTCCAACTCAAATCATGTATGACAAATGTAAAAAGTAATTTTATAAAAGTCTCAAATTGAATAACACACACAAATACACAAAAAAATAAATATGCTACAAGTCAAATATCAAACAATTATTTATTACAGCATTAAATTACTTATTAAAAGAACCACTTGTCTGGCCAAAACAAACAAACAGTTGGTGTTTGCAGTTAATCAAGAACCTGTTCCTTAATTGGGTGTTTGAATACTGATAAAACAGTCTCACATTATTCATGCACACGGGCTTAGACAAGCTCACTACAACCAAACTAGTGGGCACAACAGCAGGTCTTATGGCTAACTGGCATGGTTGGTTGTCTCCATGGAAACAAGAATGCTGGGGCCCCAGCAAGTGCCAAGGGAGCAGCTGGTAGGTAGTGGCGGATTAATCTCCTAGCAGATTTACTGCCAGTCAAGTCCTGTATGCCCTTTGAACAGAGGAAGAAATCATAAAGAAGCCATTAGAATGAAAGAAAACAAAGAGCGGATTGAGGCATGACTGAGCGCGTCCACTGATGAAGAGCAGCAGAAATGTTTCCTGGTCGATCTGCCTGTTTGCTATTAGGGTAGAGTCAGAGTAAGAAACTTGTTGCTTCAAGGAAACAAACAAAGAAGGAATTATGATTTTTCCAGAGTTGTCTAGTGATTTGTTGTGGTACAGTAAGTCTGGAAACTAAGAAGACTGGGTTTTAAAATAGTTTTAAACTTATTTTTTTTATTGTTATCTATATTTCAAGCAGATCATCAAGAAGAAAAAAAATACTTGCATGTATACAGTAAATACTGTATACAGGGAAAACACATTTAGCTTCATTTACTGATTTTAATAAAGAAGATTTTGGCTTGAAATCAAAGCTTGGAGTTCTGGAGGCCCAAAAAGTTCAATTTATAATTTATATTTATTTAAAAATAAGTAATAAAAGAAATTTTAAAAATAAAAACTCATCTGTTTAGCATTGCCCATTGTCTTTTATGTGAATTTACGTGTCCCAGCTTTTGATTCTTTTAAAATGGTCCTTCTTTTGTGTTTTTCGATTTTGTTATTGACATTGATGTGTTTTTATCAACTTTTTTGTACGGTGACCTTGAGTGTCCAGAAAGGCACCTTTAAGATAAAATGTTTTATTATTATTATCTCAACCATTTGTGGAGCTTACTGATCACATCGGCCACTTGCTCTTTGGTGATGAATGAGTCCAGCTCAGAGCAGTCACTACTTTCAGCAGGGGAGGTTGGACAGAAGGGGTGGAGCTATATTATTATTATTATTATTGAGGGGGCAGATAAGGGCCAAGGATATCTTAGAAGGGGTCACAGTTTAAAAGAATAATGTCTCTTGAACAATCCTTTACAATTTTAGTTTTTAAACAATGAATATGGTAAAAGTCCTATAAGCACACAGAGCACAAGATTTGTGCATGCAACTATTTTGTTATTATAACAATGCAACAAAACTAGAACAAAATTTTAAGCAGCCTCAGCTACTTCACAGAGGTGAGCTGATGTTGTCACATGTCACTCATCTGGGGGGTTGGGATTTTAAAAAAGTGATTAAAATATTATTGAAGAAACACAATTTGAATCAACTCTCTTTAGTTATTAAATTGTTTAATATCCACAAAGCTGCCATATCATGCATTATGATTGCATGATCATTTGTTTCCAGGCAGAGTAATGATAACACTGATTGAGTTTGACTGGCTGCTGTATTCCCAGTCCATCCTTGACTCAGGAATACCTGTCCCCGCTAACAAGCGTCTCCCTTTGCACAGCTCATCATGTTAACACATTGTCAAGCTCTCAAGAAGCTAAAAAAGGTGAAAAACCTCCACTGAAGGCAGCAATTAGCAGTCAGAGCCAGTTTGGACAACGTTTATATGCCTGAGAGGAGACAAGAGCTTTTAATCTTGTCACTTGACTTAAGATGCTTCCAGATGTACTTGACATTACAAAATTATCCTGCTGTCATCATGACAATATGAACTAGAGTCAGTTCACCGAAAATAATCAGCAACATGCACACGTGAAAAATAGACTGGGATGAAAACGGGACTTGAGCCCCCAAGTGAACAATTAGGAACAAGTCAAGGCATGTCCCAGTGAGCGCCCCTCTACCATCCCATCAGTGGGCATGCATGAATCAACGGACTGTTGGGAGACTGCAGTCTTTCTACAAACCAGCAGCTGCTCATGCAGCTGTCCACAGAAGAAGCTTGTGATGGACACAAAAGAACCGCTCCAAACGCCCCAGCAAATAGAAAAAGGTGAAAAAAAAGCATTCCTCAAAGAGCCTTGGTGAACAGATTTCTTATTCATTCAAATGTGCAGTAGTTGGAAACTTGCTGTGCTTCCAAGAAAGCTGCCAGTTTTTGATTAGACACAGAAAAGGCAAGAGATGGAACAGGAAATACAGCCACAGATCCAGGTGCCAGATCCAGTTAAACTGCTGGAATCACATTTCTCCATGGTAATCCGTGACATAAAATGGACAGTATTAAAGACAAGAGATTTACAGAGAAAAACACCAATGTGTACCAAATGTCAAAATAGTCTCAAAAAAGAGAAAAGAAAACTAAAAGATAAACAGAACAACAGCAAAAGGACACATTGTATTTACAAAAACACACACACAAATAAAAAATACCTTCTTAAAGGACACACATGAAACATAAAAATACATAAAAGACGTATAAAGAGAAAAACATTAAGAAAAACACCTGAGAATTCCATAGGTAGAAGAAATACATAAAGGAGATAAAGATCTACTGATGATTGATAACTTTTCATGGCTGTAAAATGGTAAAACAGAGCAAAAATATAACCACAGTGACAAAATGTCTTACCAAGACACAAGCCAACCATAACAAGACCCTCAAAATGACAAAAGACACACAGCTAACCACTGACATATGAACAGTACTTAAAATGGATTCAAATCAACAACAAAGGATGGTTGCTCGTCATTTTGCCTCAATGCCATTCTGCCTGTTTGCAATTGTTGCAATCAAACTGCAAGACATAAATTATGACAAAGAACCATCTGTCAACAGTAGGATAATTTTGGTTTACCCTTAGCAAAAAGTAGTATACTTGAAGTAAATTCTATTAAGAATACTTAAGTATAAGTTTAGAAAGTATACCAACTTTTAATGTACTTGAAGTATTAATAAAGTAATACTTCTTCAAACTAAATTGGGACATTTTCAAGTTTACTCAAGTATACTTAAAGTATACTTTAGTAACAATAAAGTAAACAATAGAATAGTCAAGTGTAATTGACTATACTATTGTTAAGTATATGAAATATAGTTTAGAATAAGTAAACTCTAAGTGCACTGCCTAATTTTAAGTATGAAACTAGTGCACTATTAGTATATTTGAATAAACTACTTTTTGCTAAGGGTTGCCTACTGGACATTTTGGACTTGCGTAATCATTTGTCTACCATAAGAAAATGTGTTTCACGTGGCGAGATAGACCACAAGGAATATCCACAAACAGAATGACACATGCTTAATATGACTTTATTAGAGGTTTTGGGTGAAATACGGTGGTAGACGCATCATGCTACATGCATGGGGATGCGTTTCTTAACCAAAGAAAATGAATCTGGTAAGAGTTGATAGAAAGACATGGACATAAAGTTGATACGAAGAAGGGGAAAGCTTAAAAGCAAATTATTCTTCTATGTGTGTGTCAGAATCCTGCCAAAAGGACACACCCCCAGCAAACACTCATACAAGCAAATTAATTCGATATATGGTCACATAAACTACTCTACACGCACATTTTGAAGGTTTTACGTGTGCAGATTCAGTACCGTGGTACTGAACATATTCATGGTACTGAACATGTTGTGGTCTCATGCACAAGACCGTAATATGTTACATGCATGAGTGCAATCCTCTTGTCTGTATAATTGTGGCTAGCTTTTCACAAGCCTGCAGCCTCACTCCTACTCCACTGTTAACTTTTGTCACTTTGGGGATGGTAACCACTTGAGAAGGTAAACCGCCTTCAAGTATGGACAAGCCAACGTAAGCCAACAAAGCCAAACAAAGCCAGCGTAGCTTTGCTCAACAAAGTTCCAGATTTAACATTTATCGCATTTTTAAAACATTTTGCTACCGCAGTCAGAACACATTCATGACTGTGTTAAACTAAATTATTTAATAATGGCTTCACTCAGGGCCGCTGGAATTGACAGCGCTGGGGATGCAGTAGCACCCTCTAGGGGGATTTAAAATTTTTTTTAATTAAAAATACTTTCCAGAATTCATAAATTGCTTATGAATTTTTTGGGAAAGGATTTTGACTTTTTTATTTTGATATTACGTGTATTTGGATTTTTATTTATTTTAAGGCCTAATTAACACAAGTTCACAGAAGTTTTGTTGTCATGGTCACGTCAAGCAAGCTAGTGGTCACACTATCCCGCTCAACAGACTAATACATTTACATAGTCCACAGAAACAAGGAGGAAATATGGCACAGAAATGCATTTTGGATTCATCCACTCATGAGAGACACACGACCCCAGAGAGCACCTCAACATTTGGACACCGGTAACGAGGCCACAGTGCCTGTAGCTCAAAGTAAGGGCATGGTGCCGCCACACACTTTCATATCTATTCATGCAGTTTAACATAACCATAGTATTTTAGAGGGTTATTTTGATATTCTGTTCTTTGTGTAATGGAGAAATGTTCAAAGTTTAAATATTATAATAATATAATATTTCATTGTAGTTTGCGTAAAAGATGTTTGGAGCTAATAGAATCACATGTGACATAAACACAGTCACTCAGAGATGTTCATGCCAGCTGACTAATTCTACATTATTATAGTGTTATAGTAAAGTTTAATTAATGGCGCAGATATTCACCTGAGAACTGATGATGTGTTACAGACCCTGGTTTCATCCACTGAAGTGTATATGACAAAAAATAGTGAATCTCAATATATTTATTTTTATTGTATATTAAAGATGCCTACAGGCTCATAAAAGAAAACAAACAAAACAAAACAATTTTCAAAGCACCCCTTGTTCAAAATCACATCCAGTAGCTCTGACTTAATCAATGTCCAATTCTTTATAAGAAAAGTAGTTTGACAGTATTTTTCTAACATTACTAGCCACAAGCAGGAAAAACAGTACAGCCTCAAGAGTTAGGATTTAATGAAAAGTAGCCAATAACAGGTAATTTACTTTCTCCAGTGGTCACCACCTTCGAATTGACAAAAGCTGATATAAAGGCACACAAATCAATCCACCTAAAAGTAGGAGAGCGCAGAAGGAGCATGCACTTACAGTATGAGTGTGACATATTGGGGTCTTGTGGTACTGAATCAACATGTGTAAAAGAGTAAGAGAGTAGCCAATGTTTGTGTTTAAACATTCATCATTGAGTCATTTAAAACCATAAAATTTAATGTTTATGGCATGTTGACCAAAGGTCTCTTGAACAGTTTTTTTTTAAATGTAATACTGGACCAAAGGATGTCTGGGTTGTCCTTATGAATGTGTTTCCCCAACACAGCAATCTGTAATAAGCCTAAGAGGATAAATACGTAAATGGACAGACTTCAAAATGTCGCATTTTGATTATATCTTTGTATTTTAGAGACTTTTTAATAAATTTGTTTGAATATTTGGTAATCTCATATTAGGTGGTTTAATTTATTCGGAGAAGAATACCCCATCCAAACCAAACTGGTAAACATAGTATTTTACCCTGAAGCCGATAAATGGTAGCATCACCTTTTGAGGAACCAACTGCTATAAAATCTACAATGAGTTTTTACATATCATAATGTAGTTGATTTTTTATTATCAGATTATATGTGAAGGTATAATAAAGTTTTTATGTGATTCACATTTTAAAATGTATGTCAACAAGAAGAGAATAGGCTTGAGATTTCCACACAAGATTAAATATTATGAAAAGAAAAAGCCTGCTGGTTATTGTCTGATGGCAGAATACTGAAGAGGCTGTGAGATGTGTGGATGGGGTCACTTCACATCTGTAAGGCTTTACAGATGTTCTGTCCAAAGGAAAAAAGGGCCATCTAAGATCAAAGCCTCAGGCCAACTCACTCAGTGACACGACACAACGGTGGTGGGCTTTGTCAAAGATGAGAGTGACCAGGACTACAGAGAGGAGGTGGAGCAGCTGGTGGGCGGGTGCAGAGATACAGTAACAGCCTGATCCTGAATGTGAAGAAGACGAAGGAGATTATCGTCGACTTCAGGAAGAACTGTCCTAACCACGCTTCACTGCTCATCAACAGCTCAGCTGTAGAGGTGGTCAACAGCACCAAATTCCTGGGGGTGCACAGACACCCTCACCTGGACTGTAAACACCACCTTACCGGTCAAAAGGGCACAGAATGCCTGTACTTCTTGGGAGGATTAGTAGAGCCCACCTGCTCCACCCATCCTCACAACCTTCTACAGGAGCACCATAGAGAGCGTTCTGACCAGCTGTCTCACTGTGCTGTGGAGGCTGCAGCGCCTCAGACTGGAAGAAAGTGAAAAGCTAAGGAGAGTGTAGCCTGTCCTGAACTCGTAACATCATCAATGACCCCTCACACCCCCACCATGGACTGTTCTCCCTGCTGCCCTCTGGTAGGAGGCTTCACAGCATCCGCTGTGTAGATTCTCCAGTAGATTCTGCAACAGCTTTTTCCCCACTGCCACCAGACTGCTGAACTGTTAAAAAAATCACTAAATCAAGTCACTGAAGTCAAAAATACTGCATATTTGCTGTGAACTTCGATATCGTTGCGTTTTGCAACCTTTTTATTTTTCTCCCACACTGTTTCCATTTGATCACTGTTGCCCTTTATAAAAAGGAAATATTAATTTCACTGCTAAGTTGCTGATCATTTACTGTCTGAAAGCTGAACAAAAGGAAATTTTGTTTTGTATACACTATGTGTATACAAAACGACAATAGAAGTTGTCCAAGTCTAAGTCTATGTCTTCTCCACTCCTCTGACTGACAGACAGTGCTAGCTGGCCGGACATAATGCTGATGGACCCAATGAAGAAGGTACCTAGGATGATACCTAGGCACTCATTCCCTTTTGGGGGGCCTTACTTTCTGCGTGACTCCCTAATGGGGCGACAGTGGCATTGGAGTTTGCCGTGTTGATGCTTCATCACTGGTTTTGGGAGACATACACACCAAGAAATTTAGTGCTGGTCACCCTCTCCACAGTTGCAGACTTTCCCTGGGACTTTATCTCACGTTCCTTCAAGTCTTGGTCTTTGTATTCTTTGGTCCTGGTCTTGACTCAGTCTTGTGTCAGATGGTTATAATCAAAACCATATCATACATTACTCATGATTTAAATTAAGAAATTGGAAGATTGTTTTAACTTGGAACTTCAAAAGAGGTGAATTGGAAAAAAGAAGCTAAAGTAAGGTCCACTCTCCAGTGTTCTACATCAAATAACATCAAAATAACTTTTCACATTTATAGTCCACACAGTGTCATATATTCCTCTGAAACCAAAAAGAATAGTGAAGAAGTAGAGGCGTAGAGGTTTGTTCTGCAGTGGTTACTGGTCAAACAATGGCCTGCTTTCTCCTCTCTCCTGTTTTCCTTCCCCTCGTCTTTTTATAGACGTCTTTCTTTCTCTTTACCGTCTCTCTGCCTTCCCCTCTGACATGAGTTTAGACCAAGCCATATCATTAGGGAGTCAAGAGCATCACTGTTGTGCCTGTGAGGTTTCCCCCCCTCCTGGTTATATAATGATCTTCCCGTAGGCCCATTTCTCTCTGTCTCCCTCGGTGTTGGCGGCATTCCCTGCCTGCTAACCCGGCACAGCTTCTGGCACAGCTCCAGTCCAAACAGAACCCACTTTGTCCTAAACTCTGTTTTTGGCACCAGCTGTTTGAGCACGACTCCAGCAGCTGACTCCTTTGTTTTACTTACAGGCGGCTTTTTCTCCCTCTTACATCACCTTCTTGCCTTCTTTTTGTTTCCATCAAAGTTGATCTGTTCTTAAGGCCTCTATTTCTCTCCTATTTCTATCGAAATATTTTGCTGCTTTGCCTTAAGGCCCCCCTCACATTTGCAGAAGAGACTGTTAGGACGATGATGTATGAGGGCAGCTGACGCCCACCTGCTTCCCAGCAGTCTGTCTGGAGGGCATTTCTAAGCTTCTTCATCGCCTATTGGCTATTTATTTGGCTTTGCAGATGAATCAATAGCAACTGTCACACCTAACTTAACTCTTGGGAAAAATTGGCAAGAGACAGAGAATTAAACCATTAATAAAGATTTTAAAAAAGTAATGGTCTAATTATGTATTTTAGTCATTTCAACAATACTTCTTAGCTGTTTAAAGCTATATCCCAATTGTTTTCATCTGGATTATATCCAATTAACTAATAAATGCAACAAGTTTGTCATTCACAAGTGAAGCAAAGCAGAACGCTAATGCTCTACAGAGTTTTTTATATTTATTCTCCTTCGGTTTTACTCAGCTAGAGCCAGGGAATGCTTCTGCTGATTGAAGTGCCATACAAACATAAATTAAATGTAGTAAAGGTTTTTGTGTAGGCCTATAGAAAAATAGGCAAACTTGATAGCCCACAAAGCTGAGTGACTAACCAGGTGCAAAACAAGCACAAACATTTTGCATGTTTGCCTTCATGGATACACAGAATATATATGCTTAAATACTGGGAGGAAAAAAATATAAATGTCAATATTGTACTTACAACCATCAATGTTATTTATCACAACTAAAAAAACAGTGGGTACCTAGCACGGCTATGTTGTATTAAATAGTTATGGCCCACTTTTGTTTGTTAGACTTTAGGTCAATAAGGTGTTAGCAAAGATAAATAAAGCTTTTAAGAGCTTACCTTTGCTTTAGGTGTGCATCAACTAACGTGAATGAGGAGGTGGTCAGCTTTTCAGGGTTTATGGTTTATTTATAAAATTTTAACTCATGCTTTTATGTTTTCTTTTTATCTCTTTACATTTTTTAACTGTTGTTATTTTCACATAGAGAGATTAGATTATTATAGATAATAATCATCATAATACTATATAATGCTATAATTCTGTTTAGTCTTTTATATTTTTCTTTTTATGAGCTTATTGTACGTAGTAGCTGCACATATCTGTACCCATATCTTTTATATTGTACTGTATTTTCTATGTTTTACATTTGCCCTTAATGTGGAGTTTGAGAGCCTAGTTTTTTTTTAACTGTTTTTTTTATACCTTTGAGTGTTTCTGCCTGCTTCCATTTGTCTTTTACTTTGCTTCAGGTACAACTGAATTTCCTCAGTGTGAGACAATAAGGAATAACTCTATATTAAGCGCAATAATGTAGTATTTAGTGGAAAAATAATGTGTGGTAAAAACAGAAGGTGCAAAAGCAACTGGGATATTTGCAGCCTTGAGTCGATTGTGCACTAAAGCTATTTACGGGTTTGGGATTGTTCATCATTTGTCATCCTACACCGGAATCAGGTCAGTTATGATTCACTGGTTAGAACTGAGGTGGACTAATTCACCCAAGTGATTAATATAAACATAAAATAGTTTCACATGGAGACTGTATCGTCTCGGTTCTCGTTGCCCATAATGCAACACTGTTTTCTGTAACCACAACAGTCAAGATTGCAGATGCAACAGACCAATGTCTTTAATTACACCTTAAAATACCTGTTTATATCCTTAAAAGTTCAACAACTGGCTGCTATAAGAGCTTTATAAAAATGTTGTGTCACATCCATAGTTATATGATTGGTTCTAAATTATTTTCATCAACTTTGTTATTCCCTCCTTTGGGTCTCTGCCCTCTTCTTTCCAGACTAACATGCAAGGTACAAGCAGTCCTGCTAACCACGCAAGAGTTTTTTTTGGGAAAATATTGTCTTAAATGAAATCAAACAGTTGCCCCAAAATGAATTCTTGCCTGAGTGGACCTCTAGTGTTTTGGTATTTCCAATGGCAAATTTACATTAATTACATAATACACTCTGAAGAGGTTCTCTCTAACCACAGATGTATTGCAGACGTGAGCTGCAACTGTCCCATTATGTTAAGACATTCCTGATAGTGTAAAGTCTTCTTCTTAAAGACATAATATTGCTTCTGATATACAATATCCCAGGTCCTTCAGAGACCACGTTATCAGTAAACTTCTCATATCAATAAACTAGTCTGGCGTTCACCGCATTGATAATTTCTGAAAAATTGTGAACGAGCAAACGATGATCATCAGCAGAGGAATCATCTGAGTGACTCAGTACTACACTGCACTGGTGCATTAATAAAAAAGGAGTCAAAACAAGTCCTGAGTACATGCACTGTATGGTAGATCCATCCATCCATTATTCGATACATTCTTTCTTCATTTCCATATTTACCATAGAATCCGACCACTGTAAAAGTGTCTCCCATAAAGTAACATAAAGCATTTGCATTTATACTTGATAAAGAAATTGAATTATCCTTACTGTATCTCAGTTGGAAAATTCAGGTGTACCAGCAGTAAAATGACAAATAAAAGTCAAATTAAAAGCATGCAGATACACAGAAAGGTAAAATATATTGAAATAAGAAATGAGAATAGAAATCTATTCAGTGAGGCACTTTTAGCTACAACAATAGAAACAAACAACAAGTTATTAAAAGCATCATGCTCAGATTACAGAAATGTGCAACAGATTAGAACAATTTGCTAAAATTGAAACACAAGGACAAAAGCAAAGAATAAAAAAAATTAAAAACAAAAAACATTAACAATTTTAAGAAGCTACATCAGAATTAACATTCTGTATGATATGTATCGGAAAATGACGCATATTTTCGTCTCATTCAAAATATAATAGAATTATTACAGGTTGAGTCATATTTTATGTTTAAGGCTTGCAGTTTTATACATTTATCTCCAGTTCTGAAAAAAAAAATAATAATCCTTGAGCATTATTTACTTTTAACTTGTGCCTTCTAGCAGATGTCATCAACCCTAAACTCTCGGACCACCAGTTGCCCATACAAAGCCTGACTTAAATTTAGCTCCACCATTCCCTTGTTTAATGACAGGAAACATTATTTAAAGTAATATCTTCAGTCTCATTGTGTTAAACAGGCAAGAAAGTCTTTTATTTTCTTAAAGAGAATCAAAGAAAAGAATCAATTAAGCCGTCAAAGCTCCCCATTGCAGAGAACAATGCTAAATTAGAGTCGGCTCCTCTCAAACTGTCAGACCTAATTTCCATTTTATTCAAAGACGAATGTAGGACCAGTGTTCAGAGCTCAGAAAAAGAACAATATAACGAACCAATATCAATCCAGAGGTCAGATGTCAATCCCATCATGACTTTATTATTATTTCTTTTTCATGTTTGAGCATTAGTAACGGGGTAGAATCGTATGGATTTGATGACCTATTAATCGTGTGTTGGAGCTGAATTGTGTGATGATTTAGACCATGACGGTGCGCAAAATTAAACTGTTATTTGCCACATCTGTCAAACTAGGGTTTAAGAAGACCTCTACTTTTTGGTAACAGCTCAGCTTGCTTCATTGATTTATGCTGCAGGCAGTGCTTTGCTGTCCGTTATCATTGATTTGTGCATCGTGTAGCTTTTCATCTGAGAGGAAAGATTACTATAAAGCTTTAACTGAAAAATTCTTGCTTCTCATTGGCTAGCAAGGGCTCAAACTAATGCTTTAAAGACTATTTACTGCTTATTTTACCCAAACACTAAATAGGATGTTTTTATGATTTTACTATCTGACTCTAAAGTTGCTATATTTTATTTATAGACGTATAACATTTTTAAAACACTACACCTTCATCATACTTTAAAACATTTATGGTTTTTTCCAATTTTAATAAAAATGGGTTAAAAAAAACTGAATAAAAAATACAAATGTGTCAAAGATTTAATTCAACTCAAGATTTGAAATAACAAATTTTTAGTTTGAGCAAATTCATTAAGTGAAAAAGAAAAATGTTACTTGAGATCATTTGTTACAATTACAATCTTTTTAAAGCATAGTTCAGGCTTTAACTGCAGTATTTAAGAACTTATATATTTTTCTTTCGATTTGTATGTGTTAAATCTTCAACATTGTTATGCATGACTATATTTTTACGGTCAAATTGCATGTGCTATTGTTAGAAATGTGAAAGACAGGAATATGATGAGATTTATTAAGATTGCACTTAAGTTCAACAGTCAGGAAATGGCTGCAGGAACATAACACACCTAAAGATGGAGCTGTGATAAACCGGGTTGGATTTTAGAAAAGTGCATCAAATAGTTAAAGGTGTAGTCGTGGATTTTCTTTTTATGAGTGGATCATCTGAATAAGTGGTCCTCCTAATTGTAAATCATTCTGGTGATATGTTTACGTAAGGCCGTCATACATGCTCGTCCCATTAGCTGTCTTTTTCTGCACACTCGCACTTTTATGTATTGAGCTACGGGTTCAGCCAGTCATTGAAGCTCACCTTTCTCACTGCGGTTCTTTGAAAATGGCCGAGGTTTGTAAGTGAAAAAGTATCTACGAAGTGTATGAAAAGAAGAGAAAGGTCTCAAAAGAGAGAAACAAGACTGGAGTGTTTTTGGGAGCTTCTTTAACGAGATGACGTACACTGAAAGCACAGGTTGGGCTTCCCACCTATGCCTCGGTTGCGAAGCTTCTACTCGACAGGTAAAGTTTGGCATGCTGTTTGGAGAAATCCATTTCACATCCCAACTGGTAAAAGAAGATAAGTTTATTTCTTTTGTAATTTGCATCATTAGTAGTTATGCGGTGGCCAGAGATCCTTATTTACCCCACAACCATGTCCAAATTTATACTGCAGCACACATACATACAAGCAGGTCATGACTTTTTTTATATTTACCAGTAGAATTATTTGTGGGAAAACTTTTTTATATAAATATGGGTGAGATGAGATCTATGCACGTGTTTACTAGGTGTTCCCTCTCGGGAGTAGGTACAGGGTTGTACATGTGCTTTTATTTTTTAAGTGGAGAGAGCGGGTCTTTTAAAAAATTCATGTAAATCCTCCACTAAACCTTTAAAGTGAGAATTTATATGAAAAATGATAGAAAACTGCATAGTAGAATAACATAAAGCACATCAAATTTAGGCAATAAAGAAAAAAGATAAAGAAACATGAAAAATGCAAAAAAGAAATACAAAGAATAACAATATACAACTCAAACACACATTATGAATAGGAACGTAACTATATTGGAAAAATATTAGTACCTGTTGGAACTTTTTCACCTTTTGTCAAATCACTACTTATATTACAGATAATTTTACTCCGGTTTATTATGACAAAATAACACAACATATTTCATATTTGGAAAATTAGTGCTAATAAGGCACAACTAACATTTGTGTGCGCATTTTCTCTGATATAACTATACAAGATCCAGCACAAACAACTGTATTCAGAAACCTTTTTATTAGTTAAAGCAGTCCACAAATGTCTGTTTCATTCTAAGTATAAATTCAAGGACTTGAAGGACTAATATGGACAGTATGCAGCATGTTATGGGCCATGTAAGGAGAAAGCAATGAAATGTAAGGTGGTACTCTGGTTGGATGAGACCAAAATCTGACTCTTCGGCCTACCTGTAGAAGACAAAGGGCGTGAACCATTTTTTTGCCTGTTTGTCTTAATCAATATGCAGATCATATTCAAATTATCAAATCGTGCAGATTCATGGGTGGAGGATATGTAAATATCAACATTTATCACATGCAGATATTTTCAAAACCAGAAACTAAACTGCAATAGCGTTTTTTGTGCTTCGTAAAGTTATGTGCAAACTGATACATACAAATATTTGGTCATTGTTGCCACAAAGGAGGCATTAGTACAATGCCAGAAGATGGACTGATATTCTGCAAATGTGTAAACATGTTTAGATTGTCAAAAATATCAATGGTACAATATTAAGAAAGAAAATACATTTACAGGCCAACTCACAGTAATACAGCTGAAGAAAATTACTTAAATATTGTTGCATTTTTATGAAAGAATACAATCACCTGAGCCTTGAAAAAGGGAGGGCGTGGCTCTTTGCAGGGATTTTTTTTCTCCCTGGATTTAATAGAAATAACCATGTACAAAGCATGATCCTGTTTTATTGTTTTTAACTTTTGTTTGTATTACTTAAACATGATCAATTTGACTGTATGATCTTGTGAACTGTAAAGTGCCTTGAGATGACATGTGTTGTGAATTGGCGCTATATAAACTGAGTTGAACATATGTTTTCAGACACACTATAAATTAACACATTATATAATCATTTTTATCTTTCAAATTAATTTACATCTCCATGGATTTGAACCTCGTCATTCTTTTACAGCTACTTTCAAACTGCCTGTAGTTCAGGCAATCTGATCATTTTAATAGGCAAAACCAAATAGGTTTCATGCATTAACATTGTCTTGCCAATCTTTAAAGATCTCTCGCAACACTTCCATCTATTGCATGTACTAAAAGAGAAATTGCATCTGTAATTTATGTGTAATGTTTGAAGATTAGGCTTTAAGTGTTGTATGTAAAGAAGTAATATACCATGAAACATGTTGGTGGCAACACTGTCTTTTTTTTGGACGGTTTGGAGGTGGGATTTTTTTCAACAGAGGTAGTCGGGTCAGAGATGAGGGAAGGTTGATTGGAGCTAAATGCCTGATCCAGTCTAAACCAGAGCCCGAGCATGTCCATATATTGGATTTGTACAATCTATTCATCCAACACATGGACGAGGGTTTGGTAACACAGGTCACCAGTCTATCGCAGAACAGCACTGAGACATGCAACCATGCACATGCAACTAAGCACAATTTAAAGATGACAATTAAACAATTATGATTAAATTAAACAGTCATGTTTTTGTACTGTGGGGGGAAGCCAGCGTACCCAGAGACAACCCATGCATGCACTGGGAGAACATGCAAACTCCATGTAGAAAGACCCTGGGCCGGGAACCCAAGATCTTCTTGCTGCAGGGCAGTAGTGCTACAAATTGCACCACTGTGCAGGTACAATAAAAATCAGAAAAATGAATCCTACTGAAATTTGGGATTTCATTAACTGTTTGCAGAAACTTCCTATATAGTCAGACTCTGCTCTGCTTTGCTCAATATTGACTTAAGAGGATTTAAAAACAAATGCAAGCTAAACATTCCAAATTGTTAATGTTTTTAAAAACAATGGTAAGTGTCAATCTGTCATGTAAAATAGTGACATTAAAATATAGTGAAGCTGGTTATTGGAACGAACCTTGAAAGACACTGTATGTACATAGTTGCAGCCATGCAAAACACTTTGTAATTTTTCATTTTTCACTTTATTGGGCAATCATCTGAAAGTGGCACTCTAAGTGAGGTATTTAGTATGTGTCCTGTGGGTTTTTTTTCCAGCTACATCTCCAAATTGGTCTTGGTCTTTGCTACAGTATCAAAGTTTTTTTTAACAGTTATTCTGTTCTTGCAGGATAAACCATAAAATGACTACACACATAACCTCCCCTAAGCATATCAACATTTCTTCACTAATGCCTTTTATCACATTGTGCTTGCTTAAACCACAGATAGAGATTAGAAAAGGAAACTTAGACTCCCTCTGCTTATCTCAGACACATTTATTCCCAAGATACTCAACTTAATGGGTACATCTAGTTCTGTTGGGGTGTTTGAAGGTTTTCTGCTGGTGCATTCACTCGCCTCACTCAGCAGCCTTGTTCAGAGAGTGATGAGGAAACGGCCTTTTCCTGACGTATGCTGACAGGATGAGGGAGTCTGCATGTGTGGTTTAGTGTGCATATGCCTGCGTGTGTCAGCAAGCTTTCTCAGAAAACTGCCAAGAGGAGGAAGGGAGAGTTGCAGGAATCTGCTGTGTAATTACAGACGATAGAAAAATGTGGAAGACGGTTAAATTTAGGAACAAAATAAAAAGCTGTGAGGAATTTGCTGATTAATAGTCGGGGGAATGGAAGCAGCATCTCTAAGCAGCTCAGGCTCATTAACGTTCAGTCTGAGCCAGCGCTCCCTTCATTAGGCCTTAAAACAGCCCGATAAAATGCTACTCTTGTGTGGTATTCTCATTAAAGCTGCAGATGACAATAAAACTAAAAGCGGTTTCTCTTTTGTCATTTCAAGCCGCTGTGCTTCAGCCAAACAAGGAGGAAAAAAAAAAGAGAGCTTTGTGTTAGGCAATGTGAATGACATACCTCAACACTTAATTGATGGATATATTCTTTATAATTACACAGTAAAAATGTAATCAGCGTTTGAAATGGATAATAAAATAGAGACACTTATATTGCAGTTCAGGATCTCACATAATTTAATACGTCCTTATTTAAAAGCAAGCAAAGGGAGTTTTTCCGTTGTGTCACTAACTACCATGCAGTTGTTTCCAGCCTCAATCAATCAGAGGCGGGTAGTAACTAGTAGTAAAGAAAATGTAATTTTTAGAGTACTTTACTGCAATGTAATTTTTTACTTTTACTTGAGTAAACATGATAAAGTATCACTTCTCTTGCCTGAGTAAAATTTCTGGCTACTATTGTGCGTAACTTCACTTACTGTTAAACAAGCTCGTTTTAAACAAATATGCACCACTGAGAGACACACTTTCTAGACTTATTTATCAAATAGTATTTTCCATCTGCTGAGTCTGCCATGTCATTTGGAGGTTGAGTAAAAATACAATAAACATTATCATTTAATTTAACGTAATCTACATACTGTAACTATCAATGTTGTAAATTTTATAACTCAAAAATGATTACCGGTAAATCCGCTGTTATGATCATAGTTAGTAATTGATCAGTTACTCAATACTTGAGTAGTCTTTTAACAGAATACTTTACTCTTACTTGAGTCATTTCTTTAATGGTTACTTTTCCTTAAGTAAAAATATAAGGTAGTGCTACAGTACTTTTACTTAAGTACAATTGCTGGGTTCTCTACCCAGCTCTGCAATCAATAGACGCACAGAAAGGAAAGCTGAATGTGAGGCCAACCACCCTACTAAAACAAAATGAGCTATAATAGGACATCATATCTTATGTCCATCCATATAAGCATGCCTAACAATAAATATTACATTAGCTTTTAGTTGTGGCATGCCAGACAAAGGAACTAATCCCTCCAGTTCTGTATACATCTAAGATTCCCTATGGCCTTGTTTTAGCATCAGAGGTGGGTAGAGTACACAAAGAATTTTACTACAGTAAGACTAGCACTATTTTAACATTTTTTTCCAAATCAAAAGTAAAAAGTAGTCATCCTAGACTAAATTAAACAACTTAAAAGTAAAAAAGGATTCAGTAGAAAGGCTACTTCAGTACTGAGTTATTGTTGGATATTGACATCAGATTTAATGTTTATAAGTGATGCTGAAAAACAGACTTTATGTATAAGTTCTGTAATTTTAAACACTCAAATGCCCAAATAATACAAATGTCATGAATATAAAAGAAAAAATCATGCAGAGTTTTAACATAAAACTTAGAAAATCAATCCATAAATGAGAACTGTATATATAGTAGGATAAGGTAACAAAATTCCACTGTTGATATCTAATGTATGTTTACCTGATTTTGGAAAAGTTGAAATTACTCAGAATAGTCAGATTTTACTCAAGGAGTATCAATACTTTACAAGATTACTTAAGTAGAAGTAAGAAGTATGGCACAGTATACCTGCTTCTAAAAGTACATTTCTTTCAAATTGTTACTCAAATATAACTGAGTAAATGTAACTAATTATCACCCACCAGTGGTTGGCATTTTTAGAAGGGCTGCAACTAACAAATATTTTGCAAATCCATTAATCTGTCAATTACTTTTTTGATTAATAATAGGATAACCAAAAGGTTCCTTAAGACGTTTTGTGGAATTGAGCAAGGTGAAATGAAAACTTTTCCACTAGACCAGTTCAGGCTAGAACATATTGACAGACAAACAGGTTTTTTTAATGCAAAATGTTTAAGTTTTTTGTTTTGTTTACAATTATGGTATAATTATCCCCTCAATTTAGGTTGCTCTGTGAGGTAAAGGAATGTTTT
The DNA here is from genome assembly GCF_000732505.1 of Cyprinodon variegatus. Lineage (NCBI taxonomy): Eukaryota > Metazoa > Chordata > Actinopteri > Cyprinodontiformes > Cyprinodontidae > Cyprinodon > Cyprinodon variegatus. The sequence goes on from NW_015150576.1 coordinate 398,145, forward strand.
AGAGTTTCTATTCTCCAGGTAACGATTAATCGATTATTAAATTAGTTGACGATCATTTCAATTAATTGTGTCAGTCCTAATCCTTAAAGCATTCAGCATTTGGGGCTAATGATCTTAATTGGCCACAAGCAGCCCCAAAAAGTGGGATACATCAAACATAAAATCCTTTCTTTTTTTTTTTCCCTAGCACCTCTAAATACTTTCTTTTTGTAACGCGAACTGATGGTTGGACCCAATATTCAGCAGACAAACAAAGTTTTAAAACAGGTTTATTTCGAAAATAACAAAAGAGGACGATGGAAACTCCTCAGAGCGGGTTCTCTGATTATCTGCTGAGACAGGAAACTCAGGTCAGTGAAAAGAATGAAGAGTGGAGAAGACAACAAATCACTGATTTAGTTAAGAGTTCAGTCCGAAACTCAGAGAGGAGAAACCCGGGGGGAGACAGTCCACCGCTTGCAGTCGTTACCACTTCAGAGAACAGAGTGCGGGGCCAGCCGACGCAGAGGAGCTACAGTGTCCGTGAGGGATTATGCGATGCCTAAAACCAGTCCAGTGCAGTGTCAGAAACCAGGAGACCCGAGAGCCAAACAGGTATCCAGGGAGAATCCAAGCCGAGCTCAGAAAAACAGTGCAAGTTCGATAACAGGCAAAATCCAGCCAGTCAGGCCAAAAACCAAACTGAGCAGGGCAGACAGGGAAAAAGGCAAAAGCCAAAAACACATGAGAAGAATTCAACAAAACACTTTGACAGCTTGGGTAACTCAAACTGACACAGGTTGAATAATCCGACGCTGATGGCAGGAAAGCAAACAACCTAAATAGCTGCAGGGACCAGGTGAATCAGATTGGCAGTAATCAGCCACAGGGCCAATTAGGCAGGTGAGCAGGAGCAGAGGAAAAAAACCCAACCATCAGCGCCAGGATTATGACACTTTTAAAGACAATCAGAGTCAATATAGTTTTCTGCAGTGGTAACCAAAGTTTTTAGTCTCCAACCATCAAAAGAAGAAAGAAGGGACTGATATGATATCATATTGGTACTAAACATGATGGTAGTTTTATTCTTTGAGAGTATATTAACCTGAGACCCCCAATCCAGCTAATTTCAATATAATGCATTAGGTTAATAGCTAAAACTCTCTCACATAAGCTTTTTTTTTTCATTGTCTGACATTAAATCAGATGAAACGTCCTGTTTTTGGTCAGGAAGGATTACCTAAATTAACCCTGCTTGTGTTATAAATGCTACTGGATTTTTTTTTTACTACATCTGAGTTAAATGGAGATACAGTTATAAGAGTATTATCTGGAAATTCCCAAGGGTATTATCTGCAGGTCGTTCTCCATGGAGTTTGCATTTTCTTGCTGTTCATGTGTTATTGCTCTCCAGGTACTTCCTCCTACAGTTTAAAACATGACTTTTTAAAAACATGAAGGTAAGGTGTATAGCTGTTTCTAGATCGCCATCTAGTTTGAGTGGGTGTGTGCATGTTTTTATTGTCCTGTGTCTTTCTGATGTACCAACAACATGTCCAGCATGTCTCCAACTTCTAGACCAACAGTTACTGGACATAATGTAGACATCAGCCCCCCAGGACCCTGTAAGGACAAACATGTACAAACAGCAGATGCTGTCAGTGGTTGTCCCTCAATTAAATTCAGTTTGTGAACACCTTCTCTCCTCCTCAGTTCAGAGTAATTGATGAGAATAATAAAAACAGAAAGCATTTCAACAGTTTTTCTTTTAACTCTAATGAATTTATGACTTTCAGTGTTTGATAAAAGACAGGTTGGCACTGTGTGTTAGCTAAAAAAAAAAAATTCATAAGATTGGTCAGTACAGCTGTATTATTTATCAATAGAGAACTCACTCTATTAAGGATGTCTGTTTGCAATTTCTTGACTGAAGTCAGTGCAAACTGTTGCAATTAAAAGCTGAGCTTTTGCAAAATTGTACAACCCTTGTAAAATAAATCTGTCCAACGTTCCTGCTGGATTTAAAATAAACAATAATAAAAATCAATTTTCTGTTTATTGCAAATAGGTAAACAAAGGGTTATAGTATGAATATGTTTAGCTTCTCATTCATTTTTAGCATACTGATACCTCATTGGTAAATGTACATTTTAAAATGTGTTCCATCTTTACTGTCCTTGACAGGTAGCATCAGTGGTTTGATCAATCATGCTGTGATTGCCGTCTAGAGGATAAATCGCTGTGGTAACAGAGTTGACCATGCCGGACAGTAGAAGGGAAAGTCTGACTCATCACGCTCAATAAAACAAAGAGCAAACAACAAGTGCGTCAGGGACGGATGTTCAGCAGCTATAAATGTCAAAAGCATCATTTCCCTGGGAGATAGGAGGTCGGATCACAGCACAGCTCTCTGGGTAGGAGGCTAAGGCAAGGAATATGTTACAACCAGCTGACCTCATCAGTTTCCATGTCTGAAAAAAAAATCCCTGCTTTTATTTTAAGATCCACAAAGATTTAAGATACACCCAAATGCACACAGGTTTCTTATGTTTTTCAGCACAGCATTTATCTTTAATGTTTGACCATTAAGTAGGGATTTAAAGCTCAGGCATTACCAAGGAGGTAATATCTCAAAATAATCCATTTATAGTGGAAGGTATGCTGCAGTTTATGTCCACATATACATACAGTAAGCGAGCTCTTTTGTGTACTTTTTATTCAGAAGAAGATCAGTTATTAGTTATCCTTAAAGGGTAGAAATTGGGAGGTAAAATGCTTTATCAAGATCATTACATAGAGAAAAAAAATCAAAAATATATATAGAAACAGTAATATAAGACCTCAGTGTAATATTGTATTTGCTTTTATTTACAGCTATTAAAACAGCTATTATTGTCACATATTGCTCTAATAAACGGCTTACATTTATTTATTTATTAAATAAAATTGTGGTACAAGTAGGCCTACAGTACCATCAGTAATGGGGTAAAGGCTTTAACATTTGCTTCGTAAACACAAACTTGCTACTAATTTTGTTTTTCTTTTAAGCTTATCTATAAAATAATTTTAAATTGAAATCAAACAAGAATGAGATTAAACCTTCCAAAATCATTTTTCGGTTCAAGGTTCAGAGACCAGTCACTAATGGATATGATAATTGAACAGACTAACTGGAGTTTGCATGTTCTCTCTGGGTACCCCAGCTTCCTTTCACAGTCCAAACACATGACTGTTAGGGTAATTGGACTCTTTAAATTGTCCTTAAGTGTGAGTGTGTGTGCATGGTTGTATGTCTCTGTGTTGCCCTGCAATAGACGTGCAACCTATCCAGGGTGTAACTCACCTTTTTACCCATTGACTGCTGGACATATGCACAGGACCCACCGCTACTCTTATGGAATAATTGGCAGAAGATGAATGTCATTTTAATGTTGCATATTACTTTGTTAAAGAATTAATGACGTACACAAAGGATCAAATAAAGGGTTTTACTACCAATTTGTACAGTATGTGTATGGGAACCATATTTAATTTTGAAGTTGGGGCAAATCCTTTAACCAATCAAACGTGTCCCATGAATAAGAGGACTTTTTTGTTCCTCACACGATCCTACAGTATCTCCGGGCAAAAAGGGATAAAAATACCTCAAGAAAGAGAGCTGTATTCAAATATCTTATTGGGACGTGCTGAAGAAATCTCCAAAGGGAGGCACCCCAAAAAAGCCTACTGTAAATAAATACCTGAGCTATCTCAGCTGACCATTTTTGAGGTAAAGACATCATTCGTCACTCTCTCTAAGGTTAATGCGTTTAGTTATGATCCCTATCTCAAGATCCCAGCAGACAGTCTAATATATCAAAAGATTTTTAGCTCAGCTCTTGCTTCACCACAACAGACCGGACATATATCCATCCATCCTGCCACAGATGGATCCCCAATTAATCTATCAATGATTTAATCTATCCATCTCCTTACCTGGTCAGCCTGTCTCATTCCAGCTGAGAACCATGACCTCAGACTTAGAGGAGGGGACTCTCCTTCTAGTGTATTAAAAATGGTCTATAAACCACAATGGTGCATGGAAAAGGTAATGGTCTGAAGATGCCAAGAGAACCATATTATCTAAAAAAAACACCGTCCCTCTGAGCCTGGCCATAAGCCCCACAAACATGAATTAGGATGATAGACAGTCCTGACGGAGTGAAACCTAAAGATTTTTGCTTCAGTTGTATAAGGACATTTTAGTTATATGATTGTTCCGGACTAAAAAAAACTCACAGTGGAACTGATGATTAAACTTCTGTAAACCATAAGCAAATCCAGAGAAGGTAAAGATCTAGTCCACATTTCGACGACTAGAATAAAAGCCACACTCAGAGTCAGCAATCATCCATTCCGACATTCTGTATCGAAATCTTTCAGAAGTATGACCCTCTATTGTTTCATCTGTTTGAAATTTGAACCAACAACTTGAGGTACCTCTCCAAAGTCATTGTCCTGGCCGGTCCAATGCAGTGGGAGGATATTAAACATATGTTAATGCTTAAAAACTCCTCAATGTTGCTTAAAAACCGATAATTGCTAAAAGGAAATTTTGAAGTCCAATAATCATTTAGCTTTTCAAATATTAAAATTTGTTTGATGAAATGAATGCTTTAAGATGCGAAAAGCAAAAAAAAAGAAAAAAGAACAGGAAATCTGCATGAGGAAAATGTTATATTACAGCTCTTTAGACCAATAAAAGATTACATAATGTTTAGGTTAGAAAAGTGCGACACAGAAGTTGTTCACTTTGATATTACTGATAAAACTGCTGTGTAACAATTCAGAACAGAGGCCCCAGTATTCAGGCAAGACAGAGTGGGATAACTTCAAAAAAGCGTTTATTAATACATAGACTGAAGAAGTGCAGTACTAGCAGCTAGGGCGTCTAAGGCTGGAATCTCTGCAGGAGAAAAACACAGGTTAGTGACCATGGTAATCTGCGGAGGATGATTATGATCGTGTGAGTCACTACTCTGATTTAACAGTTCAGTCCATAGCCAGAGAATCAGGTAGGATCCAGCCTGTGGGCTGCCAACAAGATGCAGCGAGTGCTGCCCAGTGCTCCCAGATGCTGCAGCCCCGGAAAACCTTCAGAAGTCCGAAGCCAGGTCAGGCAAACAGATCAGAACAGGCAGGCTCAGGGTTTGAGAGGCAGAGCAGGTCAGGATCAGGTAATTAGAAACACTAAGGTAATGCTAAAAACACTAACCACTGAAATCAGACGGAAACAGACAGGCTCAGTGGTTGAGAGGCAGAACAGGCCAGGTGAATGGAATGAGTAATTAAGCCAGTCATCAAGAGCCAAGATCATGACAAGCTGATTATCTTTTTGCAATGATGCAAACACAATCAGATGCATTTTCGAAGAATTACCAGACTTTGTTTACTCGCATAGCTCATGGCTAATTACCCTGCAAGTAAGATGAATTGTGGCGACATCTGTAAATTCACAAACTCCTGAAAATACATCTTTCCAGGAGTCAGTGGACTTGTTAGCCAGAGGCAGTAGGCTGAAACAAAACAAACATGGTAGCGCTAGTTTTAGCTGGAATACCTTCTATTTATTTTAGAAAGAATTGGATAGCAAAATGACACAATTTTTGCCTTTTTGGATGGGAAGATATTTGAGTGTTTTTAACGTATGATTTATCAGTTCACTCCATTAGTTGTGAAACAAATTAAGCTTATATTGCTGCTGTGATTGGCTAAAACCTCAACATGGGAAGTGGATACCCAATCAGCTCGGAGACCTGTACTGAATGACCCTCCCTATGGTGAACACTCTATAGGAGGCTTCCGAGATCGACACGTGTACAGTAGTTCAGTTTAAATGCTACACAGTAACAATCTGGCATAGGCCAGGTTACATAGTTAAACTAAACCACTAGTTTCTATATATGTGAAAACTTTGCTTTTAAGGATGAGCTAAACTTCCAGGAGGCTGCTAAAGATTCTATCAGTAGTGGTAGTTAGTTACCAGTATGGGATAATAAAACAAAAATGAGAGAAAAGAGAAAACAAAACAATTTCCAATTTCAAGAATCTGTTAGATGTTTGATTGAAAGGAAACAGATGTTCTGCCTGGGTGTTTGATTTACTGTTAGTTAGTAGTGAGCCTTTACTGCAGCGCTGAAAGTAAGCCCCTTGGCTTTCAGAATAAAAATAAAAGAAAAAACAATTTAACTGTGAAAGCTGATTAATGTATCTCTAACTTTATTTCAGTTTTACACATTTAAAATTTGAAAGCTCTAAACCGAGAGATTTTTTTTTCCTGCATTTTAGAAGTTTTAAAAAAATAGATTACACTCAATCAGGTAAGCTAAATCAAACAGGCCAAACACTCTGGTTTGTAATATAAAATTTATGTCTTTTTTTCAAGCCTGATGAAAAGGACATCTGACTTACTTTCTTATTTATGAATGCAGATTTTGTGTCCATGCCCTCAGACGGTGAGACTTACTTGAGGTAAAACTAAAATGTGTTTGTCCCCTTTTTGCGTATTTTTTAGTGACTTTTTAATCCAACTACTTGTTGCAGTATGATAGCAAATGAGCAAACAGCTGCACACATATTGTTTACATTACATACATTACATTACATACATTACACATCACATTGATTACACACCCTTGATTAAATATTTATAGCAGGTTTAAAATATATATTTCTAATACTTTTTTTTTAATAAAAAAAACAAACAAAGAAAAAACTGAATGTTAGAACCGTAACTATACAGTCATATGTTTACATTACTGTTTTTCATCACAATGTTTTTTTTTATCACTGCTGCTTACCTTATCAAGGCTGCACTTTAAAAAAAATGAAATAGTCTAGAGAGCTGTTCTTAATGAAATTTCTTTTTGTTTACACTTATGTATACAAAATGACAAAATAAAGTCTAAGTTTACTTATATTACAAGAGCATAAAATACATTTTGCCTAATATTAAATTTGTATACAGTCAGAGCACTAACTAATAGTTAAAAACACCTGGAACTGTGTGGGACCAAACAAAGGTCTAACATTTAACCACCTTGCACACCCAGGGGGGTGGTAAACAAGACAAATACATTTCTAGGCTTCAATTTACTACAGTTTATTTATAAAGCACCAATTTAAAACACATGTCATCTTAAGCCACTTTATAGAGACATTTCCAGCATATAGTCAGATTGGTTATAAGGTTCTATCAAGGGAAACCAGCTGATTGCATTGACTTGCAGGCCACGCTCCACTTGGATCAGCTTGTGTTGATGATATCAGCTTGCATTTTGTGGTTGACCCTTCAGCAATCCCTCATACTGATCATTAGGTTAGCAGCAATAATTATGTCCTAATCAAATGCCAACAAGAACGAATGCCAGGAAAACATAATGTTTTGACGTTTGCTAACTTTTACTGGGACTGTATCTGAATAGGTGTGCTTTAGTTATATTAGGCTACATTCACACAGAGCTGAAGATGGTATCTGCTCAGAATAGTTTTAGCATCAAGGTAAAATCTGGAGTAAGAGGGAAGAGTACTTATGCCCCACCAGTTAGAGGCTCAGCTATGCTGCCACAGTAATAAAGTAGGTAGAAGAAAAAAGTGCAAGGTGCAAACAATGAAGCAGTGGAAAGATAACTTCAGAAAGAGAGACACAACTCTGAGTTTGTGCAAACACAAAGTTGTTGTTTGTGTTTGCACATCCGTGTTCAGGAGGTTGAGCTCTGCAGCAACAAACACTCCAGACAACATTGACATCAGGCAAATACTGAAAATAGGGAAAAGCAACTCATACATTCTGTTAAACTGTCATTTTCATTTTTCTGCCATTAGAATGTTCCTGTATGCAGTACAAGATGGTCATAATCTTAGCAATGCCAGTATTTTCCATGCCATCAGAGGTGTGTATTTGGCAATAAATGGATATAGACACATTTTTAATAACCTTCCTGGGTGCCAGTAGAATGAACTACATCAAGGATGGATCATACATTGCGTGTAACATGATTAAGGCTACACATCACGAAAGTAACCTATGAACACGTGGACTAACTGTTTTCAGGTTTTGATGCATGATTGGCTAATGCTATTGTTGCACTGGATTGTACACACAATTAAGATGAAATGCCACTTCGGAGCGCATAACGGTAATTTTGTTTACAGAAACGTTGAGGTAAGAGAGACTTATGAAACCTTTTTTTAAACGCCTAAAATAGGTAAAAGGGTCAGATACCTTTCGTCTGTCTGACAGTCATTTCATTTAATTACTCATTTTTTTTTTTATTACTTCACTGTGCGCAATAGCACGATCATTTGCAATAATAATAGTAATTTAGGTATTGTAAATTGTAAATACTATTGACTGTATATCCCGAGATTCTTATCTTATTTTATTCTATATTTATCTTATTTTACTCCTATGTCTCATTTTACAATGTTTATAAAGGAAGCATGTAATTTTATTATGCGGGTTGTAATTTTACTGATTTTATTCTGCCTTATTATCCATCCATCCATTTTCCATCACACTTATCCTAGCTTGGGTCCGAGGGGTGCTGGTGCCTATCTCCAGTTGTTAATGGGTGAAAGGCGGAGTACACCCTGGACAGGTTGCCAGTCAATCGCACGGCAATGCAGAGACAAACAGGACAAACAACTATTCAAGCACACACTCACACCTAATTAGAATTTAGAGAAGCTATTTAACCTAACAGTCATGTCTTTAGACTGTGGGAGGAAGCTGGAGTACCTGGAGAGAACCCACACATGCTCAGGGAGAACATGCAATCCATGCAGAAAAGACCCAGAGCCAGGAAATATTTAATGTTTCTCTAATGTGCTTACAATCTTATTTTCTCTATTCTGTAAACGTTGCACTGCAAGAAAATTATTTCCTGCAAGGGACTAATAAAGTAATTCTAATTGGGATTCTGAAGGGTGATATACAGTCTCATTTCAGGGTGCCGAGCAGGTTTCCACAGATGGAGTGAGCCTAAACAAGTGCTTCAATGTGCTGGAGCAGTGTACGCATGCTACTAGTTAAAAATTTCCCCAAACTTTCCTGTTTTACACTAGGATATCTTTTTTCATGAACAGAAAATTGCTCCAAGTTCATAAAGATACTGTGACAAGTTATTGATTCATGAAAAACAAAACGAGAAATGGGTTTAGACATAAGAGCACCAAAGTATTTACTGGTTTGACAGGGATGGACTAATGCATTGCAAAAAAGAATTAGGAAGAGAAAATATGAGGATACATATTTTTATGGAAATCTTTGGAGGGGTTTTTGTGTCAAAGGGAAACAGGTGGACCAAAAATAAAGAGCCGCCAAAGGGTTAATGTATTTTTCTCTTCTTAACTTAGTGTGCCAATAAGTCTGGATGTTGCTGTATTAGTAGGAGGAAATCCCTACAAGCTGTTGATTCTCTCTAGTGTTTGGTAGATAGAGGGAGCTACTCTCCTGTAGATTGCCTCTCTCTGATTGGGTGACTAAAAGCATGAAGATGAGGATATTTTCAGAGCATCATATTTCTGCTTGACTCATTTTACTCTTTTAATGAGTCATTTGCAGCTTAAATGTTTGAAAACAATTATAAGTGCTGAAAAAGGCATTTTTTTTCATTTAATGTTTAATCTTTAAAGACAAGAGATTAAACCCCAAATCTCAACCCTTTCCTCTTTTTAACCAGCTTTTTATTTGATCTGAGGACGGCTCAAACGAATACTGAATACACCAAGTGGCCATCTGCTCTAACCTTGTTCCATCGACCATAAACAAGCCGGCTCCATCAGAGAAAAAAAAGTCCTGGCCAAATATTTGCCGCTCTGCGACCCCATTTGGTTGAGCGTGTTCTCTGTTTGCGTTTCAATGACCCACGGTCAGTGTCAGAACGGAGGCACGTGTGTCCCTGACGAGCCATCCTCTGATAAGACGCCGGCAAAGGAGAAAAGGCAGCAGAGGGGCCTTGTGTGGATGGGAGAAGGGTGAAGGATGGAGCAAACACAGACAGGCTGCTGGTTCACACATGAGCTCTGCTATCAATTTCCACGCAAACACACACATCACACAGCTCTACCACTGCCTGATAGCAGCTGATAGCTTCCTTTTACTGTTTTCTCCTTCCTACTTCTTAACACTTCATAAAATAACCCCACTGAGGTGTAAGAAAGGTACATCCAGGACCCATTGTTATTCATTGCCTTATTATCTGAATGACACTTGATATTATACACCTCTTACCGCTCAGTGGAGCACAGAGCAGTATCTTAAGTCCCCAAGCCTCTTAATTACAGCTCATGCAAATCAGAGATCACAGTTTGGTAAGAGAAAGTGAAAGAGCACCACTAGATCTGAGCATGCACTTTTTTTTAGTTGGGGGTGGGGTGTGGTGATGCAGATATGAAATTAGTTGAAGAGGATGGGATTGTGTGTGGATTAGGCAGAGAGATTTCACCAAATGCGGACTTCCTACGTGTAATTCATCCTGGCGTCCTTGAAATTGCTACTGTGAGAAATTCAGCATCTGCAGTGCCCCTCCTCACCTCCACCGCCCACCACACCATTATCACCACTCCCATGTTTCTGTGAAGCCTGAATGCATGAAAGACGCTTGTGCTGCTGGTGCTACTGGTTTGGGGGTGTGAATGCAGTGGTTAGGGTTTTTCTTTTTTTCTTTTGAAATTTTACAGCTCCTAAAAATATTTGAGTCTTTGTGGGAATGGATGACATCTCAGACAGTTTGATGCCTCCCTCTGTGCAGCGCTAATCCCCTAAAAGTGTGTTTACGTTAAGTGTAGGTTTTCTTAACATAAAAAAAAGGCTCTGTGAACTTTAAATCCTCATAGGGTGGTAGGATGTCCTGACATGGAGACAGCTTTTGTTTGAATCTTCTAATTAATTTCTCCGAAAGCCTTGAAAATAGATTTTAGATCGTTACAATCTTTCCAGACTGAAATGGCCATCTATGAACCAATAGATAAACATTCAGCATTTGACCAGTGACTATAGTTTTCTAGTCATATTTAACAAATTAAGTTGTTTACAGCAATAAGGCTTTTTTTTTGCATGTATTCATTTTACCAATTCTTATTTTTCTTTCCTTTTTTGTTGCCGTAATATTCTAATATCGAATAATAATATCAATTTTGTGTTTTCATCTAATGTTAAAGGAACATTTTATTGGAACAGAATGAAAGGATTGAAATTAGTCTATGTGTTAACAAATGTCGACAAAATAGTTGGTACTCCTCATTCAATAAATGAAAAAATTCACAATGGTCACAGTAATAAATTGAATCTAATTGTCAAAAGTAAGAATAGATAAAAAAAAAAAGAATTTCTGTACAAAATCAAAGTTGGACATTGTCTTTTCAATCGTGCTTTAACAAGATTATTGAAAAAGATAAATTGATGAAAAAGACGTGGAAAGAAATAATAGTACCCTTATAAATACTAAAAATAATGAAACCAAAAGGACAGTTTAAATCAAGGCATGTCCACTAATTAGCATCACAGGTGTCTACAATCTTGTAATCACTCAGTGGGCCTATATGTGGGGTCTATGGGTAGTCACTGTTTGGTGACATGGTGTGTACCACACTCAACATGGACCAGATATAGCAAAGGTAAGAGTTGTCCAAAGAGATTATAAAGAGAATTATAGTCAAGAATGTTGAAGGTGAAAGCTATAATACTCTCCAAGCTGCTTACTGTTCCTTTAAATACATTTGCACATATTCTTCAGAAATTTAGAATCCATTGTGCTGTAGCCAACCTCCCTGCACGTGACCACAGGAGGAAATTTGATGACAACTCAAAGAGCCAGATAATAGGAAATGTAACAAACACAGAAAACTTCTAAAGTGATTAATAGTGAACTTAAAGCTCAAGGAAAATACGTGTCAAGTCGCACCATCCATCACTGTTAGAGCCAAAGTGGACTTAATGAGAGATGACCAAGGAGGACAACACTGTTGAAAACAAATCATTAAAAGACAGCCTGGAATTTGCCAAATTTAAACAGCCACAAAACTCCTGTGAAAATGTCTTATGGACAGATACAACGTAAACTAAACTTTTTGCCAAGGACTATCAACTCTATGTTGACAGATGGGAAAGCATATCCTGAAAAATACACTGTCCCTACTGTGAAACATGGAGGAGGCTCTGTTATGTTCTGGGGCTGCTTTCACTTGACTTGAATTTCGTCGCTGGGTTCAATAGTTTTTCAAGACTATCGAGGAATTCTACAGAGAAATGTGCTGCCCTGTGTCAGAAAGTTTGGTCTCAGTCACAGGTCATGGGTCTTTTCACAGGATAATGACCCCAAAAAACACAGCTAAAAACACCCAAGAATGGCTAAGAGAAAAACGTTGGATTATTCTGAGGTGGCCTTATATGAACCTTGACCTAAATTCTGTTGAGCATCTTTGGTAGGAGTTGAAACAAGACATCTGGAAAAGGCAGTCTTCAAACCTGAGAAAACTGAAGCTGTTTGCTCCTGAGGAGTGGGACAAAATACCTGCTGAGACGAGCAGAAGTCTCATTGACAGCACAGGAATCGTTTGATTGCAATGAATTACTAAAATAAAAAGTGGAGCAACAAAATACTAATTTAAGGGTACCATCATTTTTGTCCTTGACTGAGTTTTTTAGTCATTCTGCTAAAGCTTGGTTGAAGAGTAATGTCTGACATAAATTTGTTCAATTTAATATATCATTTTTATTTATTACTACTTTTGTCAGATTGAAGGTAATTTTCTGACCATTTTAGGTTTCTCTTTCATTAAAAGAGGCTTACCACCAATTTTGTCCACGTGTTTAGCAAATGGTCCTTAGTTTAGGGTCTTCTGCATGGAGTAAGCATGTTCTCCCTGTGTATGCATAGGTTTCCTCCAGGTTTGTATAGCCTCCCTCAACAGTTGGTTTTTCAGTTGGTCTTTCTAAGGTGCCATCAGGTATGAGCGTTTATGCATTGATGCTTGTCCTTTGTCTCCTGTGATAGAAAGGGGACATGTCAAAGAAGTCCCGTCCACTCAACCAATGACTGGGCACTGTCCAATCCAAACAAACATGAACCATTGAAAACCGAGTTTTAAATAATTAACCATTAATAATCAACTACATTCTTTAAGGATCAACAATTTACTTGTATATAAACCTGAAGTTAAAACATCATTGACAGATCTAAAAGAATACAAGAACAGAGTAGAATCAAGGACACTGAAGTCTCTAATATTAAAAAGGGTTGGAGAGCAATTTCTAAGGCTCTGTGATGGCAGCAAACAACATTAATACAGATAAAGGGTTGAAATCCTAAAAGGATTCATTAGCCACCCAAAATGAATCAATCAATAATTCATCTCAGAACCTAGAACCGATTCTAAAGAAATTACTAAAAGACTGGGAAAAATGCAATAACACCACAACCACAAGATGAACACAAAGGCTTATTTAATTTCCTGACAAAAAAAAAACAACAATCAAAACTGCTTTGTTCAAAAACTGTTGCTTGTGAAACTTTGTGAAAGCTATGCTTTGTATTTTATTTGGTATTTCAAAAAGTATTTCAGGAAGAAGAAAGAAAAATATCTCTCAACAGATTTTGTAGGGCTTATCAGCTTATAGGGATCAGTCACAGATATTTGTTGTTTCTCCAAAAGGTACTGAGTTAGAAAATTAGTTAATGAGCCATCAAAGGAATTAGTTACTGTGGCGGCGCAATAAAATAATATCATTGTATATTGCGATAGACATCTGATCAATAACAATATACAATTTTTCTGATAGTAGTTTTCTATGATCCAGCACTGCATGGGGATGTAGACAGAGGAAATAAATTAGCCTTTCAACCTCTCACAAACAAGATAAGGGGTAAGGCTGATCTCTTTTTAAATTGTAGAGGTAATGTTAAAAAGGTTAGGGTTACAACTTGAACCCAGCCTTTTTTCCCCTGGTCCTTATTTTAATAGGTTAAAAAAGAAAGAAGAAAAGAAAAAGAAGAAATAATTATACCTATCCATATAGACAGGATATAGAATGCTTATATCATGACACTTCTTTCAGCTGTATTGCATAGCCTTACTAGTTCCAGCCAAAGTAACTGGAGGAACTTTTATTAGCTCTGTATGAGCTCTCTTTCATCTTCTAGAATTTAATACTTGCTCAGAGCTTATCTGCTTAGCTGTGTCTCACTCTTAGATGAAGCCACTAAAAGAGCTACTATTCTCACTAACCTTTTATTTTGTTGTTACTGTTGGTCTGCTGGTTTGTGTGAACATCGCACACCTTGTGCTTTTTCAGGCAACAAGACGTGGCTATGGCTCCATCTCAGCAACTCTGCTCTATGCCAGCAATAAAAACAGAAATGAGTGCGCTTTTTTATGAACATCACGGCTGTTTTTTTGATCTTTCCTTTTCATTTATTTTATTGCTTATTCACAACAAAAAAGCACATAGAGACCAAAAGAAATACTATTATGTTTCATTGTTACATTTTCTCTCATCTGCTAGCATCACAAGACTTTTTAAACCTAAAGAAGTCTGTAGGAAAAACTATAGTGAGAAACATATACTACGGTTTGAGTCACAGTTTATTGTGGTCAAACAATTTGGTGTAACACACTAAGCTAGCCTTAGCTTAGCATCAGTGTAGCATATGTTAAGTGCTTCATTTTTTTGTGTGTGTCTTTCAGAACCTTTATTGTAACATATCCACAAAAAAAAAATAGTATAGTCTGAATAGCTTTTTTAGAAATATAAGCCAGGCATCACTGACATAATTAATTTTTTTTTTTTTTTATTCGTCGGTTCAAACTTCTGGTATTAACTGGAAATATAGTGGGTGCCCTGTGATGAAGGAAGGTACTCAAAAAGTCACTGTGAGTTAGTGAGTTTTGGTGTGCCACATTATATATTTATCAAGTGTTTGTCATGATCCTCTGCGATGATGTCTGGTCCGATTACTCATTTCACTTACCTGCTTATCTCCGCCCAGTTCTCATTACCCTTTGTTTGATCCACCTGCTTCTATCTCTATTTAACCAGCCATCAACCAGTCATCAGTGCCAGATTATTCAAGCCTGTTGTGAGAGTTCTCTAGAGTACAGGTGCTTTCTAATTGCCTGATCCCGACCCGTTCTGCCTCTGGACCTCTGAGCTGGCCTGTCCCCAGTCTGATCTGTTTGCCTGACCTGTCTTCGGACTCCTGCTGGATTTCTGCTGGTCTATGGACCGAACCTGAAACTGTTTCCTGACTCCATTCTGGATTTCTCTTCGGTCGATCAGAGACCTCTTCAGGTCTCTGATCCCCTGGCTCTGACTTCCAAGCATGTCTTCGACACTGGCTTTGCCCTCTGGATTATCCTGCTTTCTTTAGTCTGCTCGGATCTCATCTTCTGCCTGTTCTCTGACCTCCGGGACATCAGGGTCAGGCAGCCTCCGTGCGACACCCGCCGTGTCTTGTTGGCAGCTGACAGGCTGGAACCAACCTTACCTTCTGGTCAAGGACTGAACTATTATTCCAGATTAGTGACTCACACGTTCATTATCATCCTCCGCCAGATAGACATGGTCACTAACCTGTGTTTTCTTTCTGCATAGGTTCCTGCCTTAGACAACAACACTGTTTACTGCAGGTCCATTTCTAATAAACGCTTTGAAAAATCTAACTGTCTGTCAGCTTCGAAAACTGGGTGCTACTGTTCTGAGCCTGATACTGTTTTATCTAACTTTATATTATTGTTGCAGTATATTTTCAGATATCTGCTGTAGGGCTCTCCCTCTGCAAAACATTGCAGTGTTCTTCCATATTATCATAACATTCACATATACCCTGCTGTTGTTTATTCAAATTATATATTTCTAAGTTATTTATTTTAACTGTATGTTTGCTTGTCTCTGTATTGTACTTTGTCACCCAAATTCCTTGAATGAAAAAAAAAAAAAAAGAAAAAAGAAAAAACGTCTTTGGGGGTATAACCTTTTTTTGGTTTCGATTGTAAGTCATATTGTGGTGCTGCCAAACGGAGATGCAAGATTAATTGGTTAGGTTATTCCATTTCTGAAAATAATAACACTGTTAGTGACACTGTTATTGTCTAGCATTGTTACTCTCTCAAATGTAGGTGTGGTAGTGTGATGTGTGGGGTGGCTTCCCTGCTTTAAGACATGGATGACTTGTAGTTATACATGAAAAATCTTCAAGAAAAGTACCCAGTCCTCAGTTTATAACCTTGAACTTAAGTATATGTGAGTTACTCCGGGCCATTATTCAAAGGACTCCAGTATATATTGAATGGCTTAAAAAAAAACAATTAAACTTAAGGCTTCAAAAAGAGAGAACAAAATTAATTGATAAAAAATAACAGTTTTAGTTGTCTTCACACGAAAAAACCTAAACGATAGGACATAATATAGGTGTCTCAATCTCACACATTTGTTATAAGTTACCTTGAGAGTAGCCCAGAAGGGAAGAAAAAAAAAGCTGAGTGCATAAAATGCACACTAAATACATGAATAATATAATATATCATAAACCATGGTGGTAAAGCACCACAGGCAGAACTAATGCACTGTTCAGGTTTTCATAAAACTGTAACATGACATCATAAAACATAATTTTACTCTACAGTTTGCAAGATAAGCACAGTTTTACATCGCTTAGTGAAATTAGGGAATGGTGCAATGCAGTCTGCAGGTTTAAAATTATAGCAACATAATTTAACGGCAGTGCAGGTCTCTTCACTTATAGGGATCATAAAGTGTCCAGCAGCTGCTACCCATTCACTAAAATATAAAGGTCAATGTTTGAACTTGTGTGAAATGTATGTGTTGTTTTTGCTAAGGCTCCACAGGCCAGCTGATACCAGAGAAGTCTGTCAAAGTTTACACAAACCATCACAGAATGTAATGTGTACAGTAAGAGGATTATATCACTGATCACCTGATGTCAGACGCTGGGGGGGGGGGCTTAGCTCATCATGAACCCCTCGTCCTGAGCTTGAATGCTGATAAACATCATGACCTGCTCTGGTTGAACACCCTGCACACATGTTCGGATGTTTCTGAGTAGTAAAACACTGATGAACCTCCTACAGGAAGAGACCAAAGAGCAGCAAAACAAATGGTAAGCCTCTGGTGTGGACCCACATATATCCAGTTTTTTCATGTTCTGTTATGCTGAAGATTCAGCTGAAACCAGCATTCCCCCTCAGGCCTTAAAATTGTAAATCTTCACCTGCTACAAGGGGCTATTCTGAGTCAGGTTTCCACGTCATAAAACATGAAAAATCTTGACAATAGTCACCCAAATAGTCACATAATGAAGGTAAGAGGTCAAGAGATAATTTACACGGCAGAGGGGGGAAAACTTAAATAATAAATTAAAATTCCAGTAATGTAAAAATGAATGAACAGGGAGGTTTGTTTGTTTGTTTGTTTTTTTCTTCATTTTTTTAAATACAGTTAGCTATTTAAGACCTAAGATTGCACAGAGGGAGGAAATAGAGACCCTCATCACAAATCAAGTCTGAAATCTGAAAAAAACTAACCTAACATTCTAGCTTATTTTCAGAAAAAGATTTTACATTTGATTTGAGGGATGGCCCCTAATACAGAGAACCTCAGGAAATTGTCTGGTCCAAGTCTAAAAACTGCACATTTCAATATCTTCCTGGCTGTTATGTTATGAGATGTTGCCTCAATATTCCTCAAAAAACATGTTACTTAGCACATCCAGACACTTTGTTGCCAACCACTATAATAGTAAACATGTTAGAGCTGCAGTAACGGCTGAGTAAGTCTGACCACCTTGGAGTGTATTTTACATACATCTCAATGTTTTTAATGTAGCCGTCTTTATTTCATGCCAAAAATTAGGACATTCTCTTTGAACGACCTCAAATAGAGGGCCTGAGTTCTGATAATCTGTGATTCTTCGTTGGAAACATGAAAATCAGGAACAAGCCTTTGAAAATGGGAAGAATCTCCTGATTAGAACCATATTCATTTTATTCTGGTAAACAAGACATTTCTATATCAATAATCTCATTAAATAGTATAACTGTTTGACAATCAAACAAGATTGGAGTGTTTAATTTTATTGATCAATTATTATAGACATATTATTATTAATAAATAATAATGTAGTAATACACTCAGAAGTATCAGTGAAATTTACTGTAGCACAAGCAACAACAGTAAACCTTATGTACATCCGATGTTTGTTAAATAGATCAGTCTCGACAGTTGTGAATAGAATAGGCCCGAAAAAGGCAAAAAAAATTGTACAGTGTATGCCCGGCTTAATTTGCTTCAGGAGATGCTGCCCCTGGATGAGCTTGTGGCGACAGCAGATATTCACTTGCATTTTGTCCTTGACTCACACCGAGCATTGATGCAGCAACAGTGGAAAGGTAAAACTCCCTTTAAATATGCAGAAACTTCCAGAAAGACCAGGTTAGGAGTGAGCAAGTAATATACTGTAGAAGTGCTTATCTATAAAGACTTTCTATGTTAGAAAGGATACAGGTAAACTAGCTTGATAGGTGGCTCAGTCTAGGAAAGAAAATGAAGCTCCAGTTTTCATGTCAAAAAGCAATAGAATAGAGCACATACAGTTAGTAATAGTAAAAGCTGAGAGAAACAGGACTAAGCACTGAAAAACAGCCCAACCCTATCATCTATTATTTAAGGAGTTTATGGCAGCAGCAGCACAGCTGATATTTCTCTCTGTGAGAAAAAAAAGCAGAGAGAGCATACAGTACATATAGCGGTTGAACTAACAAATACCGCAGAAAGGGAGAATAAAGATAGAAGGAATAAAATTTAAGTTGCAGCATTCAATTACTCTTTGTATCAATAAAATATTAATAAATACAACCAAATTGATTAATAACTTTCCTTGAGATATGTCATAAAGCAACATTATGTTGCTACCCCCACCTCCTGTGCTTCATAGCTATGGTGGTGTTATCAGGCATGCAACGCCCCCTTCTTTCACTAACAATAATTAATATATTCAAGAAGTTTGTTGTTTAAACATTTTCCTCAATCAAAAAATGTATCCATAAATCATGGAATTTGACTTGTGCGCATCTCTTGTTGTCTTGCCTTTTATTTCGCTTCTGGAATAGCAGCCGGTAGCTAAGGGCCCCTGTGCTGAATAGATATGTTAATTCTGCCGGCTGCTGATTGAGTTTTAAAAAAGTGTCTTTAATAAGAAGCTCAAATAGGAATAAAGTAGGAGAACTAAGCTCTAAGGCTGGATGGTTGTTTTTTAAATCTTTTTGAGGGCACAGTTAATGATGTAGTACCTCCTAGCATAACTTTAACCCTTTCTGCTCTGCATGATTACAATGTTTACACAGCGTGTCATCAGAGTTGATTGTAGCCGCTGACCCGCTTTCAGAGTGAATTAGCCGGTCAGTAGAGGCCATCTTATAGGCGGTGAAATAAAAAAAAGACTCTCTGATGGAACTGTTTGTCTGCCAGAGTAGGACTGAGTCGGGTAGCAAGAACAGTCTGAACCTGGCTCCAAACCTGCCTCTTCTCTCCTAACTATGGCTTGAATCGCACATCAGGTTCTAAAGCATAAGCAATGTGATTTCAATGCTTGACTGTCCTTTCAGCTTTGTCTTCCATCACACCAAATTTCTTAAGTGTTTTCCAGTGTATTCAATTGCTAGCTGAAGACATCACCTCTTGGAGTACTGCAACATGCTGGTGTCCTTACCAAAATAATATACGTTGCAAGTTTTTTTATTTTATGTTTATATTTATATAACCCTTTTGTTATATAATTATTAATAATAGTGAGACACAATCTTGTGAAATTATTTAGTTTTGTTAACCGTTTCATTTCCACTTTATAATAAACCCATATATTTGCCTCCAACTACCAAAAAGGGTTTCAATTAACAGCCTTGGCTGGACTTTTACAATTTTTTTAAACATATAATAATATTGTTGTGTTTTAAATTCTGATTTCAAAGATGGTGATGAGTTTCCCATTTAGCAGAAATAGAAATAACTCTCCTCATCCTAACTGATTTATACCGAAAAAGTTTAGTCTGTTTCAATATCCGTTACACAGTGTATTCAAAAATCCTTGTTTAACTGTGGATTTTTCATGTGGATGATTTTCAAAGAATAATATTTAATCCCTCAGTCCCTTTAAATAGATTTTACTTTTGTGTTTAGATTAATGTAGCCAATTTTTAAAAGGAGCAGAAGAAGAATGCCTTTTTGAAAATAAAATCAAACTCCCAACTTTTTGTCAAGCATCAACATCTGGGGATCCACATCAGTAAACATTTCTGTTATTTTATGAGCAAAGGAGCCTTTGTTAAAGGAAACTGTCGCTTTACTGTACAGAAGGTTTGTGCTGCAGTCACAGAAGCAGGTTTTCCCCTCTGACTCACATATTCTCCTACTTCTGAGTAATTTCCTTCTTATTCCTCCTGCTGCAAGCACAGATAGCAAGGAGAAAAAAAATTATGTTCCAATTTGGAAAGATCGGCAGTTTGCAGTCTCAGCACTTCAGGCCAGGTTAGGCTGAAGGCTGCTCTTTTTATATTTTAGGTTGCAAGTGTCTCACTGCTACCTGGGATTACTGCGCTCCATTAGTTAATCCCCCTAAAACCCAACCTGCTAAAGCCTCTATGCAACAATAGAAAAGATCTCAAATAATCAGGCATGGTTTAAAGGTGGCACTCAGAGCCATCACTGCACTGAGCATTAATTCAAACTGCCTATATATTGTTTCTTTCTGTGTTCTGACATCTGCTAAACTTTGTCTTTTGGAATAAAATCTGTTGACCACATGGCATGCATTTTTAGTGAATCACAAAACACATCCCTCCTTCCGTCGTGTTTCTGTGATGACTTTATTGTCACTAAAAGGCGTTACACTGCTTTGATGTCCAGGGCTGTAACACTTGGCGGTAGTAAATGTCCAAACCCACAGGGAGCACGGCTGGGATAAAAGTTTTCCTGATAACAGTCCTGTATCACTCACCTGCGCCTGACCCCTGTTGCTTGCTGTACCATGAGTACAAAGCAGTGGGTCAGTCTGACCACATTGGATTAAAAAAAATCAACGAAACATCAGAAAAAAGGATGAGCTTATCTGTTTTGGCAGTGATTAATGTGCTTTCTGATTTAACGACATGTTAAACAACTAGTTCACTTGATCTTTGTGTACAGTTTGTCCCAGAGTAAATAATCTGCTCTGATTATGCAATTTCAATGTAAATTCACTCAAACTGTTTCATGTTTCCGCATGCACTCTTGACTTTACCCTTGATCTCCAAACATGATTGTTCGAAAAGTCACAGGAGTGTTGACAACCTCTTCCAATGCCATTCTTCGTCACCCTAATGCTGAAAAGTCTGCGAGGTATTCAGTGAATGTGACTTCTCGGCACAGATCAAAAAGGGTTGAACATTAACTGAGCTGAACTCTTCCGCCCTCTAATGCGGCTCCCAGGGCTTGCTTCTGAAGTTCAAGGATCCCATTGAAGCCCCACATGGATGCCGGATGTTAAAAACAGCTAGAACTCATGGACACTTCAGCGTGGTCACACCTGAAGACACAATACATCCATCCATCCATTTATTTATTTATTTACTTATTTTTTTATTTACTTATTTATTTTTCTTTCTTTCTTTCTTTCTTTCTTTCTTTCTTTCTTTCTTTCTTTCTTTCTTTCTTTCTTTCTTTCTTTCTTTCTTTCTTTCTT
>NW_015150576.1:419906-421538 GCF_000732505.1 Cyprinodon variegatus
CTTTCTTTCTTTCTTTCTTTCTTTCTTTCTTTCTTTCTTTCTTTCTTTCTGTTTGGTTAAAACAAATTTGGTTAAAACAAATCATGACACATCATTTTAAACTCCAAGGCAGGAGTTCACCCAGTTATCTAAGGGTTTGGGTTTTGCAACATGTTGTTTTGCAAGATCTGTTGGGTCTTACCCAATATGAGGTGACGACTGTTCCAGATGATCATTCAACAAGGGTCAAACAATTGCTGCATTTGAAACTTTGTACACTTTGAGCAAAACTGACCCAGGTGCCTCCCATATCATGGAGCTGTCAGAGCAGCAGGCTAATGAGAGGGCTTGCAGATAATGATCCTGATTACATACCACAAATAAGTGCTCTTTGGTCTTTTTGCTCTCCTATAAAACAGACATATTTTACTAGGAGGTTCCGCTATACACCTAGCCTTTACAAAGCAGTGAATATTTGCGAGGTTTGATGGAAGGAATTGCATGATTTTCATAAATTTGTTTCTAAATGTAAAATTTTAATGTGTTGCAGTTTATTTTACAGCCTGCTTTACTCTGAAATCTGGGGTACAAGTCCAGCTTCCTAGTATTTTAGAGAACATCTGAGAGCAAAGAGCATCAGGAATACCAAGGGTCACCGCAGACAGGTCAGCAAGGAAGCTGTTAACTAAGCAGGGCTAGATCTAAACACAATGTCCCACATTTTGGACATGTCACAGTGCTCTGCTTTGCAATCATCATGTAGGGCAGTGTTTCCCAACCTTTTTTGACCTGTGTACCCCTTTGGGCATTTTGTCTTACCATAAGTATTGCCTCAGTCAAAATTATTGATATTGTCCAAACGTGCAACATACAATAACTGAACTAAAGTCTATTTTACTTAATCTTTAAATAAAAATGACAAAGATCATTATGTTGCCTGGAAGTTAGTAAGGACTCAAAATAAATGCAAAATAAAATCATATTATAAACCTGCATTTATAAATCTGGAGTTCCTCTGAATAACTCCAATATAATCACATTTAAACTTGATGAATTGGGAACGAATTACAGAAAAGAAATTATGGTCAGACTGACTTAATTAGTTTTACTTTGTTTTCATCAAGACACCTGAGCTGCTTTGATGAACTCCGATAGCTCAGTGTGAAAAACAGCTGATACCAGACTGTTCTCTACAATTAGTCTGTTCGTCTGCTTGGTTTGGATGTGTGTCAAAGTGAAGGTGAAGTCAAACATATAAGAAAAACTTACTTTTTGGTTGATAAAACCTCAGTTTGTTCCTCACAAAGCAAAACAGATTCCAGCCCTTTTTTATTTTTCTAAGAACTAAAATATTTGTATGTACCCCTTGCAATTCACTCGCAGACCACTAGGGGTATGAGTTTCCCTGGTCCTGAATCACTAATTCTCAGAGTATTATGGTAAAATTTCCAAACATAACTTAACTGTGTATGGTGACACTGACACAGAAGTAAATATTTGCATGTGAAAGCATTGTATTAAGATACGACGGAGTATTAGGGCCAGGCTAGAGATTTTTTTTCTTCTATTTCGAGAGTCGCAACATGACGAGAATAAAGTCGTCAAATTATGAGAAAAAGTCTTAAAGCTACAGTGTGTAATTTTCAGCGACAT
>NW_015150576.1:422787-461367 GCF_000732505.1 Cyprinodon variegatus
ATGTCGCTGAAAATTACACACTGTAGCTTTAAGACTTTTTCTCATAATTTGACGACTTTATTCTCGTCATGTTGCGACTCTCGAAATAGAAGAAAAGAAAAATCTCTAGCCTGGCCCTAATACTCCGTCATATTTAGGAAGACCCATTAAGTGTCATTTGTTTATTTCCTTTTCAATTTAAATCCAAAAATGAAAACACCAGAAACATCAGCTTTCTCTTTTTCACTGCCATACTAAATTAGGACACAGTTTAAGACGCACCTGTTCACAGTGCAGTTCGATGCTCCATATGACTTTTTTGTTTGTTTGCTGTGATTGGCGCAGACTGGAAGCAGTGTTCCTGATTCAGAAATCCAAATCTTACTACTTTTTTCCCCCATTTTGCTGAGCAGCCAGAGCACCATTTTGAATCTCTGGACGCTCTACATTTTTGTAATCAGTGTTGCAAATAATTATCTCTACTTATTAAAGTAATTGACACCTCCTTATATTTACATTGTAGAAAATAATATATTTTTTATGTTTATAAACAATTGAGGATACATTACATTTATATTATTAGCTGCCATCATAACAGTTATTCCTAGATTGATAGAAGATATAGTCTATCTATGGAAAACTTCTAAGTTTTGGTTGGCTTTGTGATTTTCCCGTCCTCTTTTCTTTCTTCTTGTGCCTCTAAAACTACTGTTCAGAGCCAAAGGAATTTAAAAAAAATTAGTTTTTTATACATAAACTAGTAGTGAAATGTTGAATTAAAAAAGAACTGTTCTCCGTTTTTCTATATTTTTATGAAGCAAAATAAAAAAAACTACTCCTGGTATCGGTAGAGGCGAGTATTGGCATGTGTGTTGCGATACAATACTTGTCACCATATTGTTACCCTGATATTGCGATATCAGTCATATACTGCGATATTTTACCCAGCTATCAAAATGAAATGTATGGATAAAAAAGCAAGTAATGTGTATGTTCATCAGTATCCATGTTGTTTGGGCTTTGAGCCATTCCACGTGTTCTACTATGACTACCTCAACTACAAAATTGGTGCTGTGCTGCACAGTAAAAGGGCTCTATGGCACCAACTACCGGAGAGGCGGTGCAGAGGGAGCCCGTTTTCCTTGATTGTTTTAAATAATTGATATTTGGAACTGAAAGATCAACATTATATTGGGCCGCTGAAAATCACAATATATCGCCAAATCGATTTTCTCCAATTCCTCCATCCTGGTTTCATTCAACTTCATGTGGCAGGACCCCTTTTTGGACACCTTCCAACCCGGCTTTGTATGTTCCTTAGAGGCGTATAGCTGCGTGTTAAATAGTCTGGTCAAAGTCTAGAAATACATCATATTGAGATTTTTTTGCAAGACTTTGAACTAAAAGAATAATGGACAAAAAAAAAAGAGAACATCTTTACTGACTAAATGTGTGAAGATAGAAACATCACAAAAAGGTGCCTCTACAAAGTTGGTGGTAGGGTGGTGTATGACAATATATCCACACTACACTTTTATAGCCAAGCAATAATATTCTTTCTCTTATTAGTAGTACACATCTTTGTCCTAAATAAAAATAAATGATTGATGGTTGTGATTAAGACAAATTGCAAACAGACTTTAATGGCTTTAAATGGACACCTGTTCAAGGTTATATATATATATATATATATGTAAAGAGTACAAGTAGTTCTTGTAGATAAAACAGAACCGTTAAAACTTTATATAGCAAGAAAGGGATTAGTGTCAAACAGCAATATGGAACATCTAGTATCTCTCAGCAGAGTTCCTGGCAACACCACGGGTTCTCTAGTAAGCAGCTACTGCTGGGTTTGGGTTGGTGCCATGATTTGACAGTGAGGGATGAGAATATTCACGCAACAGCTGCGGGTCTCTGTCACAGAGCAGGACGGGGGCAGTAAGGTTGAACAATCCTGCCTCAACCAGCTTCCTGCTGTGGGGCCTAGACAGATTTATGACCCGGAAAATGATATGTTCAAGAAGAGAACGCTCAGAGGGGCCGGAAGATTAGGTGTGGAGCAATCCGCATATCTGCTATGCTTGAACTTAGGTCAGAGGTTTGTGGTGGTCACTCCAGTACTGTGCTGACCTGAAGCCATTTGCCAGAGCTTTGGTGGAAGGCCATTTTAATGGTGGTTGCACATTTGGTAGGCTCATTTTTCGTGAATTTCATGAAGGAGGAAGGTACACTTATCACAATGACCCCGACATCATGACCCTACCCCCTACGTGTTTCATAAAGGTAGCGATGTTGCTTTGGAAGAGGCTGGAGTTCCTTTGTTTCACTAATGTCATCAGTGCTGAAAAATATCTCCTTTCATTCCATTTAAGTGCTTAAAGGAACCTTTGTTTTGTTTTTATGAATGCTTTACAGGCTTTTTATGACTGACATTTTGACACTTTAGGTCAAATTCACACAGCAAGGAACTTTCCAAAGCAAACCATTTGACCAAACCCCCTGTCCACTTAAAATGCTGAGCATTTCTCTCTGAGCAGTCTTGTCTGTACTCGTCTTGTAGTGGACTTGTGAAATGTCTCTATCTGCAGCTTAAATGGACAAAAGTGAAGGTGGAGTGATCTGACGGGACTTGTGCCAACTAGAAAACAGTTTTTAATTGTCAGGGGTGGAAGTTTTAAAATGGAACTTTGATTTGTTTTGAGGAGAAAAAAAGAATTTGACATAAGAGTAAATTGATAAAAACAGGGACTACAAATTTAAAAGAAACTACAATCTTATATATAAAAATGATGAAACATTTCATTGACGTAACCTTTTTTTTTCACGTGTAAAATATAAAGCTTTGACAAACAATTTGACATTATGACTGGAAGGTACTGTATACTGTTACATAAAAAAAATTGAAATTACTTTCAACTATTATGATATTTACTTATAAGATTTAACTATATTAAACTATATAATACATTAAAAAATTCCACTTTATTAGCTTAAAACAGTCAATGAATGTTACATTTTTTACTTCATTTTTTTTGCTAAACTACCTTCTAATTGTATTGGTAGGACAGTTATGGCATAGGCATGGGGGAGTTTGTATAATAAAGCAGTCATAGGGACTACCTCTATACCATTAGAAGACTGACTGGTAAAGTTACAGTATGGGAGAAGCATTGCCATCATGTAAGGAAATTGTAATTCTTAAATAAAAGTGGAGCCATCAGAGCTTTTAAACTCCTGGAAGGAGTAAGCAGATAAGAACCTGGATCATCAAGAACTTCAGAATGAATGAGAGTGTTGGCTTCACTGAGGAACTCCCCTGGATACCCAAATCTGTCCAACAATCCTCACGTCTGTGTTTGACTGAGCTGGTGGAACATGCAGCAAAATCAAGAGTTTATTCACTGAGATTTTCCTTGTCTGTGTAGATATGAAAACAAAAAATGGATTATTGTTTTTTTTCCCTTCCTTCCTTCCTTCCTTCCTTCCTTCCTTCCTTCCTTCCTTCCTTCCTTCCTTCCTTCCTTCCTTCCTTCCTTCCTAAATGTTTTACATCCACAAACTTAACTGTTGGCTTCCCTGCCACTATCTAAACTGCAAATATATGGTTGGCTTAAAGCTCTGTAACTTACTAAAATGAGGAGTGACACTGAATGTCACAAATGTTATAAGTCAGCAGAAGCAGAGGTTGAAGCTTGGGGTGAAAACAGTAAGTCTTTGGGTACTGTAGTATGTAAATTGATTTGAACTTTTCTGTTTATGACCATGCAGGGTCACTGCTGCTGAATCCCACCAAGCCGGAATAAAAGAAAGCATATTCATCATACAAATTTAAAATAAAACTAAAAATCTGGTCAACAAGGAGAAATAATGACACAAAATAAGGGTTATAAGCCTTATAGTAAATGACTTACTATAAAAAACTATTATACCTTAATATCAATAAATTAGAGTATTAAAAAGTTAGCCTATTTCTATAACTCAATTCACAAAGTGAAACACATAATAAAGATTACTTAAACCCCGACTGATGTTTTTAAAGCTTTAATTTCAGTTATTTATGATCATTTCCACTCATAGCTAATGGAAACATAAAGGCATTTATTATTAAGATATTACATCATACTGACAGAGAAATTATCCTCAATACACAATTATTATAATTAATTATACACAATTACAATTTATCATCAACACCTGCTCAAAATTTGCTAATTTTAAAAGGTGCTTTTAATATGACAAACAGACCTCAGTGGAACACATTATGTTTTATTACATATATGACAGCATATATATTTTATTTTCATCACACACATTAAGCAGGTAATAACATCTCTAAAGCTTACTGCTAGAGAGGTGCTGCAAAATTTAGCATCATGATATCCACAACCATCACTAGATACCATCTATAAATACCAAATAATGATTTGAAAGTCATGTCAGTAAATATTAAATTTTTTTTGTCTTTTTATCACAAATGTAGACACATGACGTTTGCTCATTTCTATTCTATGCAAAGGAGAGTGGACAAAAATTCCTCCAAAGCCCTGAAAAAGACTTATTGCCATTTATCAGAGACACTTGATGACAGCTACTGCTGCTAAGGGTGGGCAACTGGGTAAATACCTTTCCATATTTTGCCAGGGAGAATGGGATCAAATTTCCCTTAAAACATTAAAGCAACGTATGAAGGCTACACTTTGACTTTGATTATCTTTGTTTGATTACAAAATGTACTTAATTATCTGTAACATTAAATCAGAATGGAAAAGCAAAATTAGGTAATTTGGAAAAAAATTCTAATTTTCTTTCAACTCATGCAGTTTGATTTATTAACTCGGAAGTTGTAAAATATCACAGCATTTTTTTTATACACTTTATTTAAAGATATTTAATTATACAGATACAAAACAGTGAGCATAAATCGGGGAATATACACATATTGAAAGTATTTGTGGCTGCCAACCAGTGGCTTATCGTGCTAAGTAAGCCTAAGATACATTTTTATACGAAACCAACAAAAAATAGAACATAATAATAACAGTGAAAAGGTAAAGAAGAGAAAGTTTTACAAAAAAGTATCTCAAGGTATATGCATAAACACTGAAATGCAAATCTAAATACACTGTATGCATATTCCACATACATCACAGCATTTTTATTAAAGGTGTGTTAATCTACCTGTTTACATCCAAACTCTGGTCACATTGTTCAAGACAAAACTTCTAGACCTCAGCAGATTCAGTGAATCTATTTCTTTTTTCTTTTTTTTTTTTTATGTCTAACTGTTCGACATCAGCTGAATGAACTAAACAGCAGACAAGATTTTTAGAACCACAAACCAGCTTCAGTGGCTCAAGATGGGGAGCGGTCACCTTCAGGAAATCCTGACGACCTGCCAAGGAAGCGTGAAAAAAACGAAATGGTAAACAGGCTGCTCATAATTATCCAGGGGACTCTCCGGCCTCATTTAAAGAACCTTCAGTGGTATTTCTGCTTCGAGCTGCTGTTAATTAATGACCCAGGCAAGTGTATATGTTTATGTAAATGCCTTTGTCTCATTTCTTTACTTACTATGGAGTCCAGTAATCAGATAGCTGTCTGACCTCCAAAACCTCCCAGGCAGATGGCGGTCAGAGAGTCACAGGATTTATTTTGCTGACATGGCTATCTTTAAGTTGTGAAATCTGATCCAATACTTTCACTCTATCAGGATACGAGGATTAAGACTGTGGAAAGGAAAGCTCCTAAAAGTAGCCCAGAACTCAAGGGGTATAGATATAATAGGAAACAGGGATCCATTTCTCTCAGGAACACCTCAAAATACTATTTGTGACAGGTGTGCGTACATTTTTATACAGCAGGAAAAAATTCTAAAAGAAAATAGTCAGTGTTCTAAAACCCAGAATAAGATCAAATTTCGGAATATTCTAAAATAAAGTCAGTAATTCAATAAAAGGTCGACTTTTCCAAGGCCTAATCCACGTGGAGCTTAAAACAATATGGCTACAGAAAATTTTTAAGATGAAACCACCTTAAGCTGGAGGAGCGGTAAAAAGCATTGTAAAAGTTATGCCGCGCCTGTGGATGGAACATGGTAGCGTTGCCACAGAATTGATTGATTGATTAACTTTATTGATCTCACAGGGGAGAAATGTACTCGTTACATCAGCCCAAATAATCAAAGAAGAAGAATGTGCCAAAGGAAGAAAAAGGTGCGTGGATATATATATATACAGTATTTACAGTGCGCCCAAATATGAAAGCTTTTTTTCTTTATAGTAGGACAATTATACCGGGTTATTGCATTGGGTGTTTACACAGGTATTGAGATGAGTGGATATTTATATTTATATATATAGTTATTGCACTTGGTGTCAAATATAGAGAAACAGTTATTGCACAGGGTATCAATTGGTAAACTGCACTTTATACATTGCGCAGGTTATTGCCATTGTAGTGTCGTATTGTAGGGTCTAGTTGCAGCAGGGATAATTGACCTGCGGTAGAGCTCCTTTTTACAAACAGGGTGTAAAAGTCTTTCACTTAAAAGGAGCTGCTCAGCTCCTCTATAGGCTGGTGCAGAAGATGGTGGGTGCTGTCCATGATGGATGTAATGTTGAAGAAGGAAGAAGCAGGGTGTAGACAATGCTCTGTTACATTGTGTTAAGTTGTGTTTTCATAATTTGTATGTTATGTTGCTTGAATTTGATCAACATGTCCTTATTTGGGGCCTTTTGTAGTCAGTTTGAAAGAAATTTTCTTTCTTTTTTGTCTGGTTGTTTACTTAACATTTGCATTTTTCCGCTTTGTTTGTATTTTTGCAATACTTTAGTTCCGACTTTGTTCTTTTCCACCTAGATCTTTTATCCAGTGTTGTTTGTAATGTACAAATGACTTGGCTGTCAAGTGGTGTTCGAGTTTATTATTCAAGGCATAATTCCCAAAAAGGCGATCCTGATATTGTACTTCAGGTCAGTATTGTATATATATATATTGATATATTTTTATGTTTACACAGTTATTTGTTGGGGTATGGGTCCTTTTTTTACAGCACTTTTTGTTCTTATTCTGGGCTCATTAAAGATGTTATTAAATATCTTGTTCATTAAAGATGTAACTTCCCAGCTAACACTTCTTCGTCAATGGTGAATCAATTTAATTGCCCCCCTGTGATATATTGAAAAAGTAGTTCTCCATGTTTTCTGTTTTTATTTGAGCATTGAATGCAAGAAAGTGGTTGATATGTAAAAGCTTTATACAGAAACATTTGACATGTTAGTGGAGATGATTAAAGAGCCAAAGAATCTAAGAAAACTGCTGCAGAGGACTCCATCAATGAGATTGAAGATTGCAGATCATAGCTCAGCTGAGGTGGCCTGAAGCCCAAAAAGCCAGAGGCATGGAGCTATTCCTGTCTAAAGTTAGTAATGAAATGCATATTTGTGTGCAGAGCAGAGATACAGAAAGCCCTTCATGTCCTCTTCATCCACGAGTCTCCTCCTCTGTGAGCCAACACAACTGACCATTCACGGTCCGTCACACTCGCGCACATGATCCTCACAACCAGATCCATCATAATCAGCCTATTAACAAAGATTAACAGATTATAAAAAGTTTCGTCATGTGGCTATAACTACGCACAAAGACAATAATTGATTTTTTTCAGTTTAAATAAAGAACGCTCCTTTATGAGGTCAGCAGCGTTATCCCTCTGTTGGCATCTCTGAGGACAGAATCTTTTACTACGTGTTGATTCATGAAATGCTGCATCTTGGTTGACCTTTTATTTTTCCGGCTGCATGTGATCTGTTGATAGTAAAAAGAGGAACATTTAAATGAATTTCATGTGGTGTGAAGCTTGCACTCAATGAACTTGGTCTCTTCTGACTCTGAGCTGTCATTTGCGGATGTGCATGATTCTATGTTGCCTCTCCACAACTATACTCAGCCCATACAACAAAAGCTAGATCAGACATAAACGCCACCAGGCTGAAAATTACAAGCTTCCACTTGTGGTTTCTCCATATGTGTGTGTGTGTGCAAGAAAAGACGTCACAAGGGACAGAGCAGCTGCCTTTTTCTGTGTCCTCATTGTCTCTACCAATCCAGTGAAGCTCCATTATCCAGTTAAATGGACATAATAAGCCTGCTGGAAGCATTATTAGATCAGGAAGTCCTGTGATGTCATGTTTAAGTGCAAGGAAAAATCTGTGACCTAAATCAAGAAGTGTTTCTTAACCCTTTTTTTAAAAAAAGGGTCACCTGACAAAAGTTTCAAGAAAATCTTGCCATTGTTTTTTCCTCCCCATTTCAAAACTCTTTTTCCATTAAACTTAAAAGCTATATTTTTGAACGTTCTCTTTGTCGGATTTTTCACTTTTTATGCTGTGACAGACTGATCACTAAGTCAATTAACTAGCTAATCAGTTGATCACTTCAGTCAATTAATACTCATGCAACCAACCAACCTGTTCATCAATAACTCTGGCGTTAATTGGTCAATTAACAAACCAATTGACCCACGCACTGGTCATTTATTTAATCCAATAACATACCAAACTATTAACCAAACAATCAACCAACCAGCCAACAATACAAAGAATCTAGAATATGGACAAACAATTCTACGTCAGCAGTTAAATACAGACAAGGTAGAGGAAATGCAAGTGAAATCCAAAGGCATAACAACAGCAGATACAGCAAAAACAAAGGCTTTACCCTTTCATTGTAGTAGCATAACTATACAAGAAAAATTAAAACAATCATTCTTACATCTTCTACCACTTGCCCATCATAGTCACTAGAGGCTGGTGCCTGTTCCCAGTTGGCAAAAATAAAAATATTTTATTTATAAATTAAGAATAAGAGACCGTTTTAAATTCTTAATTCATCAAAAGTGTCCAAGAAGGTTTATTTAGCAATAAATGACGTCCTGCAACTTTAATGTATGGTATAAGACCACTTATCATGGAAAATAAATGAAAAAGAAAGAAGTAAAAGCAGATATGCTTTGCTGATATTGAGTATTACAATAAATTAAATTGTGGAGCTGCATAGGATTTGTCTAATAATGATTTCTTCCACCATATTGGTCCATCTGTGGATCCCATTAATTGGGGATGTACAAGCCAAGTAAATCAGTTGTGATTTAGGCAGTGTTTAAAAAAAGTAACTGGCTATAGTTACTCCAAAAAAGAGTTAGTAACTCAGTTAGTGCTCATTTAGAGTAACTAGTTATTAGCCAAAGTAACTCTGCAGTTACTTTGTATTATCTTGTGTTGAAGAATTTTGAAGACTTTCTTGTTATTGGAATTTTAAATACAACTAGGTTAAATTATAGAATACAAGATGTTTGTTATAAAATAATAGATTAAATAATTGATTTAAAGGTCTAAACATATGAAAACATTAAACACCAATCTGCACCATTTTGGTGTGAGTGGTTTGACAAGTGACTTGAAATGCGATTATGTAGATGTGATCATGTTTTTTGTTTCTTATAAAAGAAAAATAAGATCTGTTGACATTCATTTTTATTGCCCATTGAAAGCCTTCAATTGGCTATAACATTGATAGGAAGCTGAAAATTTATGCTTTTCAAGTAATTTAACAAAAATAAAATATACTTTGCAAAAGAATCAAACAGCAGTTACATTATTCCCAAAAAGAAACACTAGCAGGACAGCATGATCCCAGGATTTTTGCATTAAAATATCATACAAGTAAAATCATTATAACAATGAGAAAGTAAAGAACATGCGTTAATTAAAGGCAGCAGCTTTCAGTCACTGTTAAAACGATGTGAGGAACTTCTTTAAATTCCAGATTCTAACCGACGTTGATAGAGTCTTTGTTTCTGCACATAATGAACAAATCACAGCAACATTCAGCCTCCAGTGAGCGCTTTTACTGTAGGAACACTGTCATGAATCAGTGGCTCTGCGCCATCATCTCTCCTCTCTGTTTATGCTTGAAGTTTCACATAGTTGTAGCGTGCGCCCATGTACGCTAACACTAGGAAAATGTAGTCCTTATTTATAAGAATTAAGTAATGAATAACAAATCGGTTTAAAGACCAGTAATGAGTAACACGTTATTAACTTTTACAAAGTAATTGGTTTTGGTGCCAGTTACCTAAAAGGCTAAACGTTATCCTAGTCCTATGTCCTTTTCTCATAGTAGCTTTGCCTTGTCTCTTCCTGTTTGGCTGTAACACCATCCTGGAGAGAAATATCAGCTGTGCTGCTGCCATCAACACCTTTGTTTATAGATGCTGGAGATCGGCCTGTTTTCCAGTGTAGTCCTGTTTCTCTGACTGTGATTGGCTGGATGTGCTCTCTTCATCCTCTGACATGGGAGTTGGCTCGGAGCTCGTCTGCCTGGCTGGGTGTTTCCTGGACGGGGCCGCCTTTTACAGCTTTTTGTATCTGTGCTTCTGTCTCCTTGAACCCCAGTCGCCTCAGCAGATGGCTGCTCACACTGAGCCTGGTTCTGCTGGAGGTTTCTTCCTGTTAAAAGGGAGTTTTTCCTCTCCACTGTCGATACAAGCATGCTAGTGTGAGGGATTGCATTTAAGTCAATGACTTCGATGCAATCAACTGGTTTTCCTTAGAAAACTTTGAATCAATTTAACTGTATGATCTGGTGAACTGTTAAGTGACTTGAGATGACTTGTGTTGTGAATTGGCGCTATAAATAAACTGAACTGAATTGAACTAAGTAATGTGTTTTACCTGACACTGCAACACTGGCTGTTAAGGATTTCTTCTTTTTTTTTTTACTTGTTCCTTTTCACTGTATAGGACCAAAGTATTGTGTATGTAAATAAATCAGACTCCATCTATATCAGGGGTCTACAGCAGTGCTCAGGATCCACTGTGCTGCATCTTTTAGATGTGTCTCTGTTCCAGCACACCTGGATGAAATGATTGTATTCCCTCCTACATATTGTTTGTGTCACACAGAGTATATAATAAAATAATGTGTTTTTTCTTATACTTTGTGAGGTAGGCTGTGCTTATTCGTCCTGTCAGCTGAAGGATTGTGGGCACCTCTTATGCAGCAAATTTTAACAAGGAGAGATCCCTATTCCAGATGAAGTATCAGTGAGAAGGATTCCGATTCCTTTTTCTCGCTCCCTCCTTACTACTAGCACTAGTCGGGTAGCACTTATCATAGTGACATGCTTGTATTTATGTGTGTTTCATCTTGCAGCTTTATATTTTAAAGAGGTCACATGCTTTGGCTGGTAGATATTTTCACTGTGGGGCATTCAATCACCAGGTGACTATGAACCCATCAGAGCGTGGCTAGATGCTTGGAACAGATCAATATGTGGATGTGACATAATTATAATCTTCAGATAATAGGAGAAGTCCAGAGTTAGCTCACAGTTTCAGCTACTACAGCTAGAAACCACTGATTATGGCCAAAGTCTCGGTGTCATGATGGACTCAGACCTGAACCTTAAGAGGCACATAAAGACAGTTTCTATGTCAGCCTTTTATCACCTGAAGAACATTTCCAGGATTAAAGGACTAATGTCCAAGCAGGATCTAGAAAAAACTCATTCATGTATTTATCTTTAGTAGAATTGATTACTACAACACTTTCTTCATGTTTTCCTTTAAAGTCCATCAGTCAGCTGCAGCTGATCCAAAATGCTGCTGCTCATGTTCTCACTAGAACTATGAAAGTAGAACACATCAGCCCGGCTTTGAAGTCCTTCCAATGGCTCCTTATAAATCAGAGAATAGACTCTTAAATCCTTTCTTTAGTCTATAAATCACTGAATGAATCCGTGATACATAACAGATGTCTTGTCAGGGTATCAACCTCCCAGACCACTCAGGTCTTCTAGTTCAAGTCTACTCTGTCCACCCAGAACTAGAACCAAACATGGAGAAGCAGCATTTAGTTCCTATGCTCCACTGATCTGTGACAAACTCCCAGAAAGTCTAAGTTCTTTAAGGTCAAAGTTAAAAACACATTTGTTTAGAACTGCCTTTGACTGTTAAAGTTAAAGTGTTAACTGAGCTATTATTAGTTAGAGTTTGTGATCCAATTGATTTATTAGCTTTACTGCTTCTATCAATTATTTGATCTTTTCTTGCTTTTATTTCCCTTATATTTTATTGTCTAAATCACATAAAGCACTTTGAATTGTCCATGTATTGACTTGTGCTGTAAACATAAACTTCCTTTGCCTACAATGAAAACACTATGTATGTATGAGCAGTAATTTGAGTGGACAAATAGTAATCATAGTGATCTGACTGAAACTGAAACCATTGACCCTGTTTAATGATTAAAACCACCGTATGGTGAGATAATGAACTCATAGTAGAGTAATAGGCTTCCACTCTAGTGGGCTGTTTACTTCTTTAAACACTAGAAACAGGGTTCAGATTACAATGTTAAAAGCTAATGTTCAGTTAGCTCAAACTTAAACAATTGGGTGGGTGTCTCTTAGATGAGCTATGTCAAGGGGAACTTTGTAGGGCTTAGCTATTTAGTATTTCAACTTTCAGGAGTTCGTTAGATTCATATCTGATTAATAAAGTCTGAAATAAAGGCATAAGACGGAGCAGGGAATATGGAGACGTTCCTAGTCTTCTACAGCTGGTGCTGAAGTTGACATCCTGTAAACTTGCTCACACCTTTTCATGTTACAGTCATGAAGTTTCATATATTTTATAAGTATTTTTTGGAAAAAACCAGTAATCAGTAACATGTACGTCATATCCAGTCCAAGAGTCAATACACAGTATGATAATCTACCACTTCAGCTGCAGCGCATGTCTTTGGGGTTATGTTTCTACCAGCTTTGCACATCTAGAGACTGAAACCATTCTTGTTTAAAAATTATCTCTAGATCAGATGGGTTAAGTATTGTGAAAGAGTCTCAGCCTGAGTTAGGTAAAGGATACTTTCACATACTGTATATCCCAGTCTCATAATTTTGCTGATTTTCTTTTTTTCTTGCTGGTGTTTTTTGCAGCAAAGGCCCATCACTATCATAAAGCATCCAGAGACCATTATCTCTTCCAAATGTTTGTGTGCATATTAAATTAACTATTGCAAATTGGATTTCTTTTAGGTTTTTTTTTGCAGTTTCTCTTGCCTTTCTTTCATTAAGACCAGACTTGTGCTCTGCAGTTGCTCCAACGTGAACTCTGGATACCTGCAGCTTGTCTAGAGCTGGATTTATAACTAGGATACCCTACAAACAGCTGGACTCTAATTACTAAATTGGTGACTTCTGAAAGCAACTGGCTGCTCTGGATTTTATTAAGAGAATATTAAAGTAAAAAGATACTTTCAGAATATATGTATATCCAATGCTTTGCTTCATTGTTAATTAGCAAATGTAGAACACTGAAGAGTTAGAGTGATTCTATCAAACGTGCAGTTGAAGCAAAAGGGAAACTGCTGGGTTATTTTAAGTCCAAACTGCAAAGAATATGCTCTAGATTCTTTGAAGACAAGACAAGCACTGTTCCTAGAAGTGTCAGTGAGACAAACATAGCAAGGACTGATGTAAAATTAAAAGGCTCAGGTATGAAGCATTTACACGAGATACAATATGCGTTCAAGCTGCAGAGTAGTGGTTTACCGCATCAAAATGAGCATAAGCAGCATTACTTTCTTCTGAAAATCCTGTGAAGCAATTTCCTATACTGTTGTGCAATTTAAATGTTAAACCATGTGGCTTGTCTGTGACTTTCAGCGAGGGACATAGGGTGTGATAGGCGTGTGTCTCGTCTTTCTGTTTTTACACTCCATGAGGTGTGTGTGTGATGTCAGCAAAAGCAACTCAGATGTTAGTTTGCTTGACCTGGCATTCACATACTTCCCCCAAATGACCCATTCCCAGGAAGAAGACCCCAGGAGGGCACCCATGAGACAAACCCACATAAGACAACGGAGCAGCATTGAGCTGAGCTATAAACAGAGAAATTGGGGAGAAGAAAAATCATGCCCTTCCTGCAACCTGATCTCCCTACCATTCGTCTTTCTCATGGTCCTCTCTGAATGTCGGCATCTGTGTAAACGCTAAGGAAATTCACTCCCCTCTGTTAACATGGAAGTAGAGTAACCTCTTTTCAGTGCACACATCCTCTTCAATCAGCTCTCCCCCTTCTGAGCATTGAAAGAATATCATCATTATAGCGCTGCATAATTCAAATAAAGACTTTTCAGAAGTGTAAAGAAGTTTCCTCTAAAGTACAACAGAAAAAGAATTACATGGTTTAAAATAAAGCATAATCCCTCCCCTCTTTTTATAGCAGAAGTAACAGTCTGCTCTGTATATCAGGGTAAACCCCAGGCACACACACTCTGAATCTAAATGGCACCTTATAAAAGCAGCACTACCTTTCACAACAAAAAGATATGCATAAAGACTTCACAACTTCCCCCAACAATGACTCAGAGTGAAGATGCTGAACAGAATAGATTAAGTAAAACTGAAAAATTTCAATACCTAAATGGCTGTACATTTTCCACAGTCATTAACGGCCTCTTGGTTTTATTTCACCAGAATGAAAATGCCTTACTGGGTTCTGCTACTGCTACAACCGCTGGGTGAAAAAAGGGAAATGACTTTATATCTGCTGAGACATGAAAGGCAAGCAGGTGAAAATTCTTACAAAAGAGCTGGATGCATAAATGATTCCCCCGGACAATGAAAAGTGACTATTGCTTGCTGAAGAATCTATGAAAATAAGCAGGGATTTTGTGACATGTTGACAGCTGCTAAGATTACAAGAAGTCATAAATTGACTTGCCTGAATGACCAAAGGAATGACCATTTGGACCTAAAACTTAAATCAAAGTATTATTTGGCCAATTCTTGACTTAAAGGCAAAGTAAAGCACCAAAAAGAATGGACATCCTTCAAGTAAAAAGTATTTGTTGTAGGTTTAATGACATTATTATTAGCTTTTAAGTTGGTTAAAATCTCTGAAAATGTAACTCACCGTACCCTAATAAAAAAAGGAACAAAGGAGAAACAATGCCTTGAAATTGTTTTCTAAGGTTTTGTGTCTAAACAAAAACAAGTCAACAAATTAGGAATAATGGAACAATAGTAAATCTTGCAATAAATTATCTGCATATCTTAATTACTACAACTACTAACCCCAACGGTCAATAGGTATAAAGAGAAATATCTAATGCACAGCGGAACTTCAGAAGTCAGGAGCAGTTATTATGAGTCAACAATATGAAAGAGGATGAGGAAAAATGGCATCGATGAGATGGTTACAAAGACAAAAGCAGTGCAGAACAGAAATAAAAGAAAAGGCCCATACAGTATAAAAGTTAAGTTTTTATGTCTTCTTTCTGTCTTTCATCATAAACTTAGTTGACAAGGTTATAACACAATGCTTTCACCTGCTGTTTGTAAATTAAGCATGAATTCTGCTGTTTATCAGAAAATCCTGCTGGGGAAAGTCCAGCCATTGGTTTGGGACCTTAAAATAAAAAGCACATTTCAGATATGCAGGAGTTCATTCATCCAAATCCCACCTGCTTTCGTCTTTTTTTAAGACTAAAATAAATACTTGATTGAACTTTCTACAGAGACCTAGTCAAAGCCCACACTCTGTTGTAGTATTACTTGAAAAAAGCCATTTATGCTAAAAAAAAATCCTGTTGTTCAGACAAATCACAACAGCTTAACCACATAGAGCAGATGAAGAAGCATAAACTGAAAAAAAAAAGTCTAAGATATGTTTCTAAAACCTTAAGCATTAAAAATGTAAACAGTTCTGAAAGCTGATACAAACAACCTAACTTAGAGGTCGAGGTAACATGACTGTGATTATGGTTGCAGATGAAATTTTTTTTCTCACTCCTTCGTAATTTAACATTAAAGCAGAAAATGGAGAGGTTTGGTAGAAATGGGGGTGTCACACTATATTTCAGTTTCCATGAATGAACAGGGAGGATTGACTGTGTGTTTCAATACAACTCCACTAGGTGTATATTTGCTCTAAACATGAAGATCATTTTCAGTTGTATCATCAGACACTCTCTAATTAAGCCCTGCTACTTAGATCACACCTTGAGCTTTAAAGATTTTCATTCTATCCTACATTTGTTTTTCTAATAAAAGTACACATGGATGGAGACTTGTGTAAAGTTAAAAGGCTGGAGCAGGATTCCTGAAAAGTGCTTTCCCAGGATACGGTGGAAAAATCAGTTTGGCTTTAGCAAGTAGCTGCCTGCACGAGCGTTGGAGGGGCATGCTTTTTAATGCACTATTGCACAAGTGTCCTGGGAACACAGAGGTAACTGCTCACCTGCAACAAGTCAGGACTCTTTCTAATCTGCACTTTCTCTGTTTGATGAGGTTATGACAGCTCACAGATTTCAAACTGCAAAATGAAAAAAAAAAATCATGGATGAGATAGGAAGCAATGTACTCTCACAGGTCATGGTGAGATGAAATGTTACTGCAGACAAAAATAAAAGACACGTGCACATGCACGCACACGACTGTGCACATGAGCGTAGTGAAGCAGATCCTTTACATAAAGGGATTAAATAGCCGACAGCCTGAGCAGTTATTTTAATTGAAGATTTGCTGATGGAGACACTTTGGAGGCTTAATGGGCCTTTCTATTTTTACCCTAACACACCATCACAGACGTTTAGTAGTAAAAATACTCAAAGCAAGATGCATTACTGATACTATAACCAATAAAATATAGCTGGAAACCTGATCTTTGGCGCCACCTCAAAACCATTAAAGGATGAGACTTCAATTAAATGCATGAAATGCAGAAATGCTGGTCACAGAATCTTTAAATGAACATTTAAAGAGCAAAATGCATGGGCACCATTTTAGTAAGTGAAAAAGAAAGTGCAACATGCATGTGTTTCTGCATCGCTGCATCCGAATGTAACGCTGGTTTTTTGCTGCGGGTTAACAGTTCAAATTTGTGAATGAAGTTCCTGCCATGTATGGTTGTAAGGACAAGAGGAACAAGGAAGCTGAGTGTTTCCTCTCTTTGGTTTCAGCCAATGAATTCTCTTGTCAATGAACTGTACAATGGCTGAAAGCTATGTTTATTGACAGTCTGTGTGTATTCATATCCTGCCTCAGAAACATGCTGGGTGAATAAGGTATATAACTGTCCAAATCTGGACAGGTATATATTTAAGCCGCCGCCTTGCAGCAACAAAAAAATCTTGGTAGTAAGCTGGGTTTAAATTAAACTGAACCTCTATTAGTTCCTGTTTCTGTGTGAGTCACACTTTTTGTTTCTCTGCTTTAGGAGCCACTCTAACCAAAACCCTTAAAAAAAAAGAAAAAAAAAAAAAAGAAAAATCATTCTAACTCTTTATTTTCATTCTAATGATTTGCGGTTATAAAAGCCTCTTGCTCACTTTGATCAGAACCGTCTCTAGAAGCAGGAGGAATGGCAGCAGCAGCAGTTTCAGCAGCATCAGTGACTGAATCACAGTTTCAGGTCCTCTGCACACTCACTGCTTTATATCCCAAACACTAATTTATGCAACAAGTTGAGTCAGAAAGCAACTTTCTCTCCTTCTCCATACAGTAAATTACCCCTGTGCTTTTTTTTTTACTCTTTACAGAGTAAAGATCTCACCATTACTTTTTCTTTCTAAATGGGAAAAAATAGATATATAAATAAATTAATGAGCCCCACCAAAACAATTTTTAACCATGAATTCATTAAAACTAACAATTACATTGAAAAGATGACTCAAATAAAGTTGACTCATCCTTTCAGTTTTGTAAGTCACTTTAGAAAAGTGAGAATTCTGGTAATTAGTTAAAGAAGCACAACATAAGAAATGGAAACAGAGAGAATCAACTTTCATCAGTCCGTCCTTCCGTCGATCCATCCATCCATCCATCCATCCATCCATCCATCCATCCATCCATCCATCCATCCATCCATCCATAGGTCCGAACTCCAAGTCCAACAAAGGGCAACACAGGGTAAGACACTCATGCTTAAAGGCAAATTAGAAAGAGAGAAATTCCCACACACTCATGTTTTCTAACTTAAAGGAAGCAATAGCATCCAGATAAAATCTACAGATACACAAAGATAAGATGCAAACTCCATGCAGAGAGACCCCAGGCCAGAAAACCAGAATACCATGCACCATGATTAGAAAATGCTTTGTACAAATAAAATCACAACAACAAAAAAGCCAAAAGACCCCAATCCTCATTAGAAAACTAACTCATGAAAAAAAGCAAACATGAAAACAAACTAATCACTCAAAAAGAAACAGAAAATGAATAAATGAACTACAAATAAGAAAATGAAGCATTGAACCACTGTAGATAAATGCATCCCCCCCCTTCAAAACAAAGGGCAAATAAATAACTAATAAAATTTAAATAATGAAACCTGAGACGTTCTAATTCTAAAAAACAATAAAGGAATAGCAATGAAACAACAAACAAATTAACATAAGCAAAAAAAATCTGTTATTTCCCCCATAAAAGCAAAAGCTATTTTACTTTTAATCATCATAGATATAAAAACAACCTCTTCTTTCTAAATCTATAAATCTGAGTGCAAAATTATAACAATATGTGTTTGCACACGATAAAACTATTGTTACTATTTCAACAGATGGCAACTGTTTTTTGCACAGACATCAACAAACTAATGTTACCACCGTATTTCCAGCATTTCAGAGTCGATGGACCCAAAATCTGCTTCAGGGGAAACCCTCCATGTGTTTAGAATTTCAGTCAGTAATGTTTCTTCTTCTGATGTTTCTACATTCAGGGAGGAGAATGAGGCTAAATTAGGTTCTCTATCTATTCACCCATGATTCCTGAGGGATAAAAATGTAATAACCTTTAAAAGTTTGTGTAGAGATGCATCAGAAGCAGGCGGTGTGCAGTCCAGAGTTGTCTGACCATAGAATGTTCAAATTGAATGAGGATGACACTTATCGTCAAAAAGGTTCAGACAGTTTACAGCATGAAGGATTAGGTGCATTAAGTATTGATTAAAAAGAAACAAAAAAACATTTATCTTTTTGTTCTCTTTTGGATTAAGAGTAATCATTCAGCTCATTATTGCCACATACAGGTGCAGCCATTCAAAATGGCCCTTCCCAGCCGAATGGCGGCCGAATGGCGGCCGAATGGCGGCCGAATGGCGGCCGAATGGCAGCCTACTTTCTTCCAACTCCAAGTGAAATCCCCTCCAACTTCCAGCCACTGGAGTGACCCCCTCTTGTATATTTTTTTTTTACTCTGACTCCACCCTTTCACTGAATTACAGGGTCTGACCAGAAGATCATGCTTCTCTTTAGATTTAAATGTCCACAAATCATGACAGAAAGAATATTTTAGTACGAATATTGATGTTTTAAAAAGGAATTACAGGGGACTAGCCAAGGGCCCGTCAAGGAAAGTGGAAAATGTTGAATGGGTACTACTGTAGGAGGAAGTCTAGACTTCAAACACAACTTCAAATGGGAAAACATGGTAATCAAACCATATAAGGATTTTGAACTTTAAAATTTCAGTCCTACAACACAACTGTCTGATATGTCATCATTTAACCTGTTGATGAAAATAGTGTACATCATTAAACCAATTTACAGTTTGATCACCAGTAGTTTTGCATCAGTCTTGGATAAAAAATAAATCTATCTCTTCCCTTATTCACATTGTCCAAGCCCAGTTAATATCCCTTTTCCTGATAGCTTTTAGTTTTCCTGTTTGGTGGAGCAGAAACAATTGCAGCCTAATCCCCTAAACAGAACCCTTTCCACAAGAAATATTATAACTCTGTGTGAATTTGCTCTCATATTCTGTTTCAAACAATATGTATTGTGATGTATTTAAGAAAACAACTCTTACATTTTTTTTTGCAATGTTACTGAAGCGGTTGCAAAAAGGCCCCGTTAACAATCCATGATTTTTTTTTTTTATTGTAAGTTAATGCAGTAGATTGACACAAAGTAGTACATAACTGTGAGACCGAGTGAAAGGATGCAGGTTCTTAAAAAAAGTTTTATGAGTAAAACTCTCCAAAGTTTGGATGTACCACACCTTTCCTCCAATGACAGTTGGACAAAGGTGCTATATCACCATCAGATTAGTGATATATGAATAAAGAGCTTCTACAGTAACAAACTTTAGACAACAGCTTGTGCATCTTCTGTTTTTTAAACAAGCCGTTCT
Organism: Cyprinodon variegatus; assembly: GCF_000732505.1. Classification (NCBI taxonomy): domain Eukaryota; kingdom Metazoa; phylum Chordata; class Actinopteri; order Cyprinodontiformes; family Cyprinodontidae; genus Cyprinodon; species Cyprinodon variegatus. The sequence goes on from NW_015150576.1 coordinate 442,964, forward strand.
CTGCCTCTCAAGCTACTCTAACACAGAATAGCAAAAATTAACATTAAAACTGTGACTTGCATGAGCGAGTAATTGGGGTGCATGATCCAGAAAATATTCTCATTTTGTGTGTTCTTGTAAAAACTGCTTAATTGAAGCAGGGCTAAAATAAATACCAGAAAAAAGCAGGTGAGAAGTCACACCAGATCTGAGTTCTTCAGTCAGTGGCTGTGACACGTGATGTGCAAACGAGATGGAATGGCTCTCACCTTCCAGTGTGAAATGCAAACAATGCTGCTGGTGCAGCCTGGCCAGTCCATGTGTGTAAGTGAAAACTGAATGAGAGAGAACAGACCACTGGCGCTGGTGAACAAACGGAGCAGGCACATCAAAAGGCTGAGGGCGTGAGCACTAACGATGAAGTCAGATGTTTCCCTGAAGTGAATCACACAGAATGATGACAATAAAGAAAGTTATTATCGTTTAGACGCATTCCTTACCTTCCTCCTGCCCTGATTCAGACAGAAAAGAGATGTAGGAGGAAAGTCTAGATAGCTAAGTTCACAGGGGTAATTTGATAGAGTGAGTAGATATTAAAGTTTTTATATGTTCAAAGGGATTTTTGTAGATTAACTTTGACAGAAGTGTCATAGATGTGGGATTAAATCAAATCAACTGGCAAATGGTTAGAAAAATCATTTGTCCTTTACTTCACCCTGAATCCCTACAATGAAAACTACAGAAAAACATGTATGCATGATTTACATTAACCTTGGAAGCCAGTAATTGGCCACTTTTCGTCACCTCAGGCTTCAACACATTTTTATTTGTACTTTATTAGATAGATGCAAAGTACTGCATAGATGTGAGGCAGTTGTTGAAAGACAGACACTTTTTCTTTGCATTTTCCTTAGCAAAAGGAAAAGTACACATGCAGAAGAAGGTTGTCCAGTTGTTTGAGAACTAAATTAATACCATCAGCATGGATAAGTATGTGTCTTTGATACGGGGTTTGAATTCTGGTTGAAGCATGGAGGGAACTCACTGATTCAAATTCTCCTGTCTGTTTGAAAGTTGTAATGACTTTCCTGTGGTGAAGGAAAAAAGTGGAAGGACATATCATCAGCATCACCATCACACATCAACCTCAAAGTCACAAATGGTAATGGCAGTATAATGCTGTGGTGAGGCTGCTCAGACAGGGAGGCTGTCCAAGTTGATCAGGAGCTCAATACAGGGCTGTGCTGCAAGAAAAACCTGGCTGCAATCCGACAGGATAGTATCCACCAATGTTTAGAATGGTCTAGTCAAAGTATAGAACTAAATCTAACTAGAAATCCATTACAAGATGTGAAAATTACTTTTCACAGATGCTCTCAAATAAATTGGATTACTGTCTACTATTTTGGAAAAAAGAATACACAAATACTTTCAGTTTCAAGATGCAGAAGAGTGGTGGAGACATACCTTAAAACATGCACAGGCGCTTTCAGATTTGATCAAAACCATTTACACAGAGTTAATTTGATAGTTTGACACAAAAAACAACACAAGGGGTAACAATACTTTTGCAAGGCACAGTAGCATCAAAATGAGTCAAAGTCAAATGTTTCACAGTACTGCGCAATTGATGTTAGAACCCTGAGGCAAATAATTGTCCTTTTTTCACATTTCCTGTAAGTCATAATCAACATATTTGAATGTCACAATTTTTCATTATCTTTTTCTTGTGAAAGATCTTTATGGGTGGTAAAAAGGTCAAAACTGAAGTACATACTAACTAGTTGTTATGAGACATGTCTGTAAACATATCATCAAATAACCTTGTTTGCATGCATATTATATCTGATGAGGTGACACAGTTGTGGGAAACTCAGTCAGCCTTTACCAGCCGTCTCTGTAATCTACTTACTGGGTGGACATCCCCAGTTCATTCATTACCTGAAGTCCTGCAGCAGTTCTGTGTGGGATGTGAACCCTGACAGCACATTCCTGTACAGCTGAGAAAAAAAAGAAAAGGGAGTGGGAGTTGACAGAGGTTTATTTTAATGAGCTTTATGTTTATTTAACCTCCTTTCTGCAGTTACTGATCCCAACATGAAAGCAAGCAGAAGTCAGAATCAGAGAGCTTGACCTGGCACGGTGTGTGGTTGCATGAGTCTTCTCAGAACAAGTTAAAGTGCCCAGGGTAAGGGCTTTCCAAAAGAAAAAAAAAAAAAAAAAAACCTCAAACATACAAAAGAGGAACCAAGGTATGGGATAAACGGGGATAAAACGTAACTAAGAGGACAGCTCTGTCTAATGAGCATGACTTACTCTACTACATCTAAGAGTTTCTGCAATGTAACCAGACACATTTATCAAGTCTGTTAGATAACTTACATCTGGTGTCCTGTCAGAGCTTAGGGATCATTTGGGAGGGCAAGAAAGTCAAATCACCAGAAAGCACATAAAGAAACAGTTCTGATGTCTTTACCATTGGCTAAACAGGAAAATGCAGCCATGGGAAAGACACCTTTACTGCATTTAGTGAAGGTGCTTTTGCAGATTATTCATTAAAATGTGTTAAGAGATACAAAACTTTGCCGGTGAACCGTGTCCCCCTCTTTAGTTAATGTAGACTTATCATAAACATTACACTGGTCTGGCCATATTAACAGCTTTGCTTAATAAGTTAAGCTAAGTTAGGAAAAGAGCAGGATTAATGTGCTCTTAATTTGAAAATTAGACACTTGTCTTGTCGTCATGGTAACAAGAGGTGCCTTTGATCTGTTGTGAAGTAGAGCTCTCCCTAGACCATTGCAAAGATGTTATACTTCTTTTATTATATCAGTAGGTCAACTTAAGCGCCTGTAGATTGCGCAACACATAGGCGTCATAAATGAGGTAAGTTAACATAGTTCTAATCTTACGGTGCAACCATGTAAGAAGTTCATTCCTAAATGTATTTTTGTATTTGCAGGATTTCTAAACATCTTCTAGAAAATCTTTATTATCAAGCTGTTTGTATTTTACCATTTAATAATAATAATAATAATAAAAAAAGGGTCATAGCCTGTAAAATATCAGTAGTTTCATGCGACTGTTATTTCCATCTGGGCTGGTTAGCTTTATTGTAAAAATAGCCAATCTAGAATGTTTGAACTGAGTATACCTTCTCAAATTGTCAAATCTTTGTGTTGTCAAGTACATTTCCAATCTGTTTATTTGTAAAGGTAGATTTTCTTTAGGGTTCACCATGTATTCTTTATCTAAAAACAAAAAAAAAAACAGGGTTTTCCACAACTTTCGACAGTTCAGTTTAAGACCTTTGAGGACCTTTTTATGAAATTATGCATTCATTTCTTGACCCAGTTTGATTTTCAGAAATTAATCTCAATATTTTCCTAATTGCTTAAGCCTAATTTACATTATACCTATTTAAAAATGAATGCATTTTTTACTTTCCTAAGCTTTAAACAGTTTTTTTAATAGAAATTTAGCCAATTACTGAAACCCCTGTTACAGAGTCAACCCTTATATATTTTCCAATAGTATAGGGCCAGTTGGTAGTTAGAGGTTAGCCCTACAAATCACTAAATAGACCAGTGATGTAGGAAACTACTTGAAGTATTTTGAGACCAGTCTTCACTTAAGACTCTTTTAATAACAGCCTGTAGTTTTTCAGCAAGTAGTCAAACTTGCATTCCTCTTTTATTTATTCATATGAAATTTAAAAGTTTTTATGACCTTTGAAGATGTTACGATAACTGTGGGAAAATTTTACTTTAATCATACAAAATCATATATAATAAAATAAACTGCAATAACATGAAATAGAAAAAAAGGGTAATGAAATAAGATTAAGTGAAATAAAGGTTGAAAGGGTAATGAGTATGTTAAGCACTCCTTTTCTAATTATTACTTTGGAACTTTGGTAATTTAGCCCTTATGCCAGATCCTCTTTTGGCTGAAAAACTGACCCACTGTATGCAATATGACAACATAAGAGTTATAGAGAAACTTTTCTTAAGGGTTCTGTTCACTTTCAGTTTCATGCAAAGCCATCAGCAATGCCTAGAGAAAAGTAAATTTGTAAAAAAAAAATAAAATAAAGATAAAAAAAATCCCCCTCTTATATCAAGTCAAGCATCACAGACAATTCCCCTCTAATTTTCCTACTTTTCTTATGTCTTGTAGCAGCTTACTGTGCTGCAGTGCTAAAGCTAGCTTGTGCGTAAAAGAAAAGACAAGATGATATTTTGCTCCATTTGTACTCCTTATCTATTGCACTTTTCGTTTACAATTACAAATCATTTCTAGAAGAATCTCTTCTTGCTTAAAAATCATACTTTTCTTAGCTGCGTGTGTAATGTTTATATTAACCTGTTATGTCATTCATTTACCACAAGGATGTGCTGCACTCTAGGCAGCTCTCACACTTCCCGTTCTACACACCAATCTCAGGCGCATGGTAGACTTAAAACGTAAACGGGATGATTCAATCTAAAGATCGAAACTAAGAGTGAGAGGTTTTGTATCATAAGGAATTCGCTGCTGTGCACAAAAATATTGCACAGATAGGTACTTCAGTACTTATGACTTATGCTCACAAGCTATGAATTTCTCATTATCGTACCTATGTTTTTATTTTCAATACATTATTCTCAGAATTTCTTGAGGGGCAAATGTGTAGGATTACAAGACCTGGGTGTTTTCGGAATTCCACATACAAGAAAACAATCCAGTTTGGGGTTTGTGGTGCAAAAAGACCAGACATTTCTTCTGCTAGTGTTGAAAGACATCTGCCAAGAAGAATTTTGATGGTTTGAAAAGTTACACCATGCACCCTCTGTTAAATTTATTTCTAACCCCATCGTTCGGTCAGTTCATTGTCTTTTAGATATATATTTTTTTCAGTTTCTTTTGTCTACTTTTAGAATCGAGTCATTTGGGGAACTGATGCAGCGAACACCAATCAGCTGTCAGCCGCGTTAAAATAATAACATTTGGAAATTCTGCAGTAAGGTGTCTTGTGGGTGCGATGACTGTATGAGAAAGTGCATATGGGCTCATAGGTAGACAGAGGTTTTCCCCCTCTTGCAGGGACAACTACTGTAACTGGTGCAGGAGAGCCAGTGTAGGTGACTTCCCACCACTAACTGGACACCAGACACAAAGAAAACACATTAAGCCTACTGCACTAAGAATTTTTATTCATAAAAGAAACACCTTCCTCCATCATACAACAGTAAAAACTGTCAAGAATTAGCTCAATTGGTACCTTACATTGCAGGCAGGAATAGCTTCAAAGGCAAATCCCTCCCCTTTTACTCACTTATGTCCATATATAGGTATAGTTTGATTCAAATGCATAAATCCTCATGATCAGAGCAATTATACATAATAAACAGTGATAAAAACTGAAAACATTTTAAACACTTAACCATACTACATGTGGTTTGTAGAAATAAAACACCCTACTGTCCCTTCAAGAGAAACAGTGACAGTTGTACTACTAGGTACTTCCCAAACCCAATGAACCACAGTGGGGCCCATTTAGGGGTGTATGTGTCCTGTCAAAAAAGGGAAGTAGATACTATTAAGAAAATCGCTTGTGTGTATGTGTTCGCTTCTGAAAAATACGGTGAAACTGAATCCAGCACTGTTTGCTTCCATCTTTGCATCCTTCCAATTTACTCCAGAGTCCTCAATTGTCTTTTAAAAGAAGCTGAAGCGACAAGCTTCTGTGGCCCGACTAGCCTGCAAGACACAGAAAGGGAGAAAAGAACATGTCCTGAAATGACTGTCTACCAACAAACTTTCATTTCAAACAGCAGGTTACCGAGAAAAACTCAATGCAAAAGTGCTGTCCCTTTCACAATGAGTGGATCATCATTAGTAATGCATTCGTCTTTCAGTAAACACAGGGGTAAAATACAGAAAAACCTAGTTAGTGGTTCGTTTTTCAGCAGAAGAAAAAAATAGTCCAAATTTATAACCAAAAATAAACAAGCATCCAAAAAGAAAATATGGAAACTAAACTGCACAATGGCATCCCACTGCTCCCCAAGGGGAGGTGCATTCCTCCATTGTGAGATCAATAAAGTTTACTTATTATTACAGGGGGAGTGGTGGCCTAGTGGTAAGGGCATTGCACTTGGATTGGAGAGGTTCTGAGTTCAAGCCCCACTCCCACAGACTGCCACTCAGGGTCCCTCAGCATAGACCCTTTACCCCACACTGCTGCCTAGGTGATGCAGCCCACTGCTCCCCAAGGGGATGGGTTAATTTCATTGCTCTGTACTTGGGACAGTGTAATGACAATAAAAAAAAAAAGTTGGAAAGTTTGACACATTATTACCACCATAGTGTTGAAAAAACCCTTTACACCAACTGTAGTCATTTTCTGTTTGTTTTTGTCTTTGATGAATGTTTCACTTACCTAATAGGATACTAGAAAATTAGCAGTAGCTTAAAAAAACAAAAAAAACAAGATCATACCATCAGTCTAAGAAACAGTTTGGACCTACCATTACAGTGAAAATACAGAGTGGTGCAGTCTGTAAGTGGAGGACACTAGCAGACTATAGATTTACAATTCAATGTATTTTCAAAGTCAAGATTAATAATGATGCTAGATCGGTTTAGTATATTAATTTTGTTATTTTTTGCATTTAGAGTTCTGTGAAACTTAAATCCCTACATATTTCTTTTTTGTTGTGCTGGCATTTTTCATATAATTGCACCATTTTCTAAAATGAGAAAAAGAAAACTTCAGTACAAGAAAAGCAGCTTTCACATGAAAATTTCTTATAGAAATAACTAATGACACAATTGGCGACACCAGCTGTCATCAACACTTGGTCATAACTAGCAAAGACTCTGTAACTTCATTACAGAGGAATCTTGACCCACTCTTCTTCAAATAATTGTTTTAATTAAGCCCCGTTGGAGAGTTCCTGGGCATTAACAGGCCAGTAAAGCTCATCCCACAGTATCTTGTTTGATATAGTTTGGAAATCTGACTAGTCCACTTTAAATTCTAAGTTTTTTCTCTTTAAAACTTCAGTTTCCTGCTGCACAACCTGAGGTGAATGTCCCAAATGCCCCTTTCCTCTTAGTAAACTACCCGAGTATTAAAATTAAGGATGGGTCAAGTCCTTTCAACATGGTTTAATTAATTTTCCATTACAATTGAGAAGCATCCCAATGGGGCTGTAATCTTTAATTTTAGATGCAGCCCCACAGCCTGAAGTCATGTGATTTGTACCAACAACAGCTTACACTGCTGTTCTCTATATGGCTCAGATTAAATAAGATTAAATAAGGGCTGTGGGCAGGAGAAATAGGAGAAGCCATGTGGTATCAAATTAAAGGTTACAAACTAAAGCAAATGTGAAGATGCTATTAAATGCTAACTTGTTTTCATAGTTATCATGCACAAAGGGCTCAGTGTCAGATTATTTACCAGTTCAGGGGTAAGTAAATAAAATAAGATAGCACCCCCAACCAACCAGCGACTGACATTCCTCTGCTGTTGCTTTGTCATTTTGGGTCAGAAAGGTTGGAATCACAAGCAAGCAGGTACTGAGAATAGTTAAGAATTAATGCAATCATTGCTGATGGGTATGCCTAAAAAGCAACGGGATCTGTAACAAACTGCTCCAAGTTGGTACTAATGTGTTCTTTATTTTCCTCTTTCATCCATTCCTCCCTTTCTTGTCTCCATCTCTTTCTCTCTCTCTTTAATTCTTAACCCTTCTCCTTTTCTCACCTTTCTTTTCGTCTATGTTGCATACAATTTTATTCTCTAAATCGTTGCAATTCACCTTATGGCAACAACCAAACTGGTCTGCTAGTGAAGCAAAATCTGTTGGGCTATCATCTAGCTGTGGTACATTGATTCCCATAATGTGAAAAAAAGAGTTAAGAGTTAAGGCTAGCATTAGAATATCAAAAAACCAGAACTAAGAATGTGGAAAGCTTTCCAAATCACCCAAGCCGCAGGTGAAAAACGTGTTCCTCCTCTTCCTAAAGCATTAACTAGCCATATGGGAATGCAGCAGATCAGTAAGTCCATATTTAAAACCAAAAACATTTTTGGAGTGGCCTAGGCAAAGTCTAGAGCAAGATCTGATTAAAATTCTGTAAAACAGATTTAAACAGATATGTTCAGAAACCTGATGAGGCTGCATAAACACATTTTACAAAGAAAGATGTGGGTCAACATCCTTCCTCAGTGATAACAAAAAAAATCTGCCAGGTATCACAAACACTTGATAGTAGTTGATGCTGCCTAGGGAAGGACAACCATTAGCTTTTTTTTCTGTCAGTAAATGGAACCAACACTTGAAAACCTTTGGGTTTTGGGCCATTTTTGAAAGAAATGAAAAGCTGCAAACAGAAAAACCTGTAAGAATGAAAATATTTCAGGTAGCTCTTAGATGCGCATACAGAGCTTAATACTAATAATGAACTAATCACTCATTCATCCAACCACTGATCATATAACCCTTTCTCCAGAACCATTTGAACATCAAAGAATGGATGACGTCTCTATTGTCTAAGGAGCAGAAGCTTCTTTAAATAAAAAAGTCTAAAGAGACATTGAAGAAGCTCCTTTATTTTATTGACCAAAGAATTTATAAGCCACAGGGAGTAAAACCCTGATTTTATGAAGATCTACAGCTTCTGCTAGATCCCCATGCTGAAAGAATTATCTATTTCAGCAAGCTCTAGGTTTTCAAATCTTTTAACCCATCCAAGAAGCAGCCAGAGAAGGTGTTCACACCACCTGAACTTTTTGTTGGCAGCCCTTCTTCTCGTCAATCCAGAAATCTTAGTTTTAATTCAGGTTCCGCCCTTAAAACATGTTAATGTGCTCATAGGGAAGCCACTTAATGTTTTTAGTATATAAATCTAAGGTGAAAGTGGGACTTCAGCTGTTTAATGCTTCATTATCTTTACAGCTAACATCTGTGGGCACCTCTAAACTCCTCCTATTTCTGTATGCTGAAGTCTGTTGTGCTTCAAAACCTGCTCTCTATCACAGTTGGCAGCTGGATGTCTGAATATAGCAAAAAAAAAAAGCCTTTGCTGATGCGTATCAATATTGTAAAACTAAATCTATCTGAAGATATGGAGCAGAATTGCAGTGTATATGACAACTTCCTTTTAGATGTGTCAAGTGAAGTTTAAAAATCACTAGAACCAAAAATAATTGTTTTCACAATAAAAGAGGATACAAATGGCAAATATTTTAATTCAGACACATGGATAGAAGAACTTAACGATGATCTTAATGTCCTTTTTCAATGTATTAGTATCAATATTTTGTTTAGTGTTTAGAACAGGTAAACCATTAGGAACTGATCACTAAAATGAAAGCAGATAAAATCAAAGACTACATCTGAATGTTTGAGTTGGTGAGATTAAACCAACAGAATAATTCAACGACAGCCATTTTTTAAATAGTTAGGGCTGCTCTAACACTAAAATACAAAAAAAATCCCACATTAAATGTAGAGAAATGCACAGTAACAACAAAGTATCATCCTTTAGGTCAAGGTTATAATGTTTAAATGAAAAAAGTAGACTTTACACTTTAAGCTAAAGGTTATTTACAGTTAAGCTAACTGATAGCAATAAAAAAGGAATATTTCACCAGGTTTGAAATGATTTAAGATGTACTTTTTACTTAAATAATGCATTATTTTTTAACATATTTAAAGTTCGTATTCGCTTAAAAAGAAAAGTTAAGCTTAAATGATCGTTCAGACATCATGAAGTCATAAAAAAAGACTTTAAAATATCTGGATTTAAATGAAAGAAATAATTAATCTTTTTTTTCCCAAACCCGGAACAAAAAAAACCCCTTTTCTAGTCATGCTGCACACATAAAAATCGGAATTATCCAGAGAAAACAAATAAATAATATATCTTATTTTTTCAATGAAATAACATCAAACAACTACTGTCCTTAATGTCAATTTAGTTTTAACTCTTTCTCTCCTACAAATTGCATTTCAATTACAACATGCCACCTTCACGAAAGCATATCAGAAACAAATTAAGATGTTTTTATTTTATTTTAGAAAGCTTGAGGATGTCAAAATCATACAAGTTTTCAATAATAGATTGGATAGTGTTACAGAGTTTTCAAACATGAAGCAGGAGACAAGTGCTTTATTGGACTCGCTCCTTTTAAGAAGTGGTAAATCCCACATCAGTTTGTCTCAGCAGTTGTAAAGCTGCAGGGAAACAATCTGAAGAGGAGGCAGTGACGTCGTAATGGACAGCTGTGTTTCAATATGGAGCTCGTCAGGGTGCTCCTCCTCCACTTCCTGCACCTTCGAGGCTGCACGCCTGCTGTGGAAAGTCACTCAGGAATGTATGCAAAAAACATGTCATACATGGAGGTGTTGAATGGTTTCATGTTCAAGTGGGATGGACTTGCACTCTGGGAAATCACCAATGTTTATTTTTGAGTGGAAAAAGTTGATAAGAAATGTAGGATATTGTCAACAGATGACGAGTCAGTGAACCTGATGCATTAAAGGTTTTTTAAAGGAGAAACAAATTCTCCTGTCAATAATTAAGTTAGAGCTAAAAGGCAAGAGTTGATATCAGAAACTGCTATTCATGATGGTTTGGCTCTAATCTACAGGAAAAAAATAAATACAAATACAATGAAGATTTGGGGGGAAGAAAATCCAAAATCCAAAAATTTGAGGGGTTTAAATAATTTGAGATTTAGAAATAAATCTGAGAAGCAAAAGCCCAAGAAATCTCCCCATTAGCAGATAAATCAATATCTGCTGTCACATTTCCAAAGTTGTCCCATCATTCGCACCGAACTCGATTTCCTTGGCAGCTGAAGGGGCTTTAAAAATCAGGGGCGCCACGTGTTGTGTCAGGGAAAGTGTTATTTCCAGGAGCCTGACAGAGTATGAGGAGGAATGTGGGTGAGGTCTGCAACCAACACAGCCCAACTGGCATCACGCCCTCCTGCCTCCTCCCATGATCTCACCCTATTTGTAGAGGTCTGGTATCTGAGCGCAGCCTGGCTGAGAGGTCAGCTGCGAGTCACATGGACCTGTACGTAATGGTCCTCCTGGACGGGACTGCAGGCTTCTCTCTGCCCCTGCACTTTCATTTACGTGACCCTGCTATTTATAAGTGGAAACCAAGCTAGCTGCAGCTAACTTACTAAGCTTTGCAGGAGAGCTTGGATGACATTTCTCAGTGTGACTCTGGTGCTCTGTGGGAAATCTCATTTTCATTTGCCGCTGAATAAACCAGGTCAGCCACTTGATCGCTTGATAGCGCTGCAGGGCATTGTCTGATGCAGCGGGTCAGGCAGGGCACTGGTTGCCATTCATTGAAAACTGCCATAGCCAGGAATGATCAGGAACGTAGACATTAATTGGGTAAATAATGCAAATATTATGAATAAAAAACTAAAAGTAAAAAAGTAAATAATAAAAAGGTAAATAAAGTAATAATATTAATTAAAAAATATACATCTAATCCAATATGAAGTCTGATCAGATATGAAGGCAATATCTAATCAGATAATTTGCTCTAAGTGAACATTTATAGTCCAGAAAAACACATCTACTTATAGAAGCAAAAATGTTGTTAAAAAATATGTTTTTTAAGGATTTTAATAAAAAAAAGGCAATATAATATGTGACAGTTGTCCTGTGCATTTCAACCATTAAACCAACATTAGCTAGGGGAAAATAATATTAAAAATGTGCTCACTTTGTTAAAACATCTTCTGATTATTTCAATATCTATATGGATCACTTATGGGGGAAAAAGAACAGATTCCTGACTGTTTTGGTAAACCTTCAATCCTGATTGTAAAACAATTAATTGGAACGATCTAATAGAACACCCTGCGTTTTAATTTAATCAAGTTATTCAAATTTCTTGCATTAGCTGAGTTGTTAAGATACAAGATATAAAGAGAAAATCTTGCACATAGGTTGTCTTTGATCTACGTTGAATCTGCTTAGACGTGTTTGCTTACTAAATGCCATTGATGCTGTTACCAGGATGACCTACAATTGTTTTCTATTTTGGTGTCTGCTAATGTTTTGGTCATTGCCTTCGAGTCAATGAGTCGTTTGAACCAGTCTGACAGCATGATCTGGTTGAATTGTCTCTGTAAAGTGCATTGAGAGGACATGTGTTGTGAATTGGCACTATATAAATAAACTGAATTGAATTTACTGACAAAGTTTTACCAAGTGATGTTGCCATTCACTGCGCAACGTTTCCTGCCAGTCATGTGTCAATTAACTCCCAATATCTTTTGCTCCTCCTTTATTAATGCAATTGTAATGCTTTTAATTCATTTTAGCTTCAACGCCTCTCAGCGAGGCATCCACGCGGACAGATTTTCCTCATTGCACATCTAGGAAATCGACAGACAGACAGCTCCGCCCGGAAAAACACGGTGGACGAACAACAGCTCCAGCAACAGTTCACAAATATAAACTTTTAGAGACATCTTGTGATTTAGCCCATAAATATGAGCAACAATCAACAGATTGTCACAAACTCTTGGAAATACATTACCATTCCTAGATGACATGGAGAGGCTTTGAAAAAAATTTCAACAAATGGGGGTGTGGAAACCTGCAAGTTGGGTTGTACACACCCCCTGCAGCTGACCAGAATATTTATTTAAAAGTGGAAAAGCTGCACAGAGATGGCTTTGTATTGTCTGCCTTCATTAATCACGGCTACCTACTGTATATATTTATACTCACACTTTACTCTGGGGTAACTTGATTCAAGAATTCAGTCACCTTATTGATAGCACTTCTTCCAAAACCCAGAATGCTAAATGTCGACTTGGGATATCTGCTCTCTACTCAGACCAGCTTGAAAACTGAGGATGAAAATGGATAGTGAGTCCAAGCTGTGTCACCTAAAGTCACTTTAAGGTGGCTAAATATTTTGTAAGTTAGAGTAGCTAATAGTATCAGATAAAGTCCTGGTATGCAGGCAGGCTGCTGCCAAGGAAGACTAAGGCTTGTCATTAAGTCAAGGTGCTTCAACAAAGTATTATTTAAGAGTGCAAATGTGTATGCAATGATTATTTTGCAGGATTTCTGGTCTTCCTGTGTATTCAGGCTGCATATAAGCTGAAAGCTGCACAGAGTTATTTTCTTTCTTCAAACAAGATGCCAAAAGTTAAGGTTTATAAATCCGCTGTGGAAAAGCTCTTCCACAGCAAAGAGGAAAATGACAACCTTAACATGTTAAACTGGCTCAGATATCAACAACCTTTCAGCGAGCTCTCCGGCACCTTGACAAATCTGCTTCCATAGGTTAATGGGTCATGAAAGATCGGTTAAATCTGCTTCTAACTAGCCGAATGAGACAGCATCCCGTTTCAGCCGCCGAAGCCAAGCGGCTCCAGCTGCTTCATATCTCAGCTGTAACGTGAACCAGCAGGAATCCACTGAGGTGCTGATGCTGGCATGATCTGTGACTCATCTTTCATCAGCAACAAGCTCATTACCCCAAAAACCTCTCGAGCCGAAATGAGAGGCATGGGGGCACCTGTCGGGGCAAACAAAATCCAGTGGGAAGATTAAAGGTGCAAAGTGGATTGCTTCGGATCATAGGAGATCTGAAAACACACCAAAAAACACAGTAGTTACATCTGAAGATGTTTTCTTGATACAAGGGATCCTCTGCATTTATCTATCTGTATTTCTGAGGTTTAACTGCTGTAATAGACAGCTGCTTCAAGAAAAGGCAATGAGGTTAACAGAGCTACCCAGTAAGGGGCCAAATCATTAACCAAAAACATTTCTGTTACCCTGTGGAATAAGGCTGCAAGATTGTTTTATGTCCAAACCAGCAATACATTGGATCAAGAAGTTTCTGCTACTCTTTGTAATCAGTCCACATCACTAATGTTTCTCCTTACACAGCTGCTTGCCTCATAAAAAGCCCATTTTCTGCTGCCAAGGGCCACACATATGAAAACCTGGGGATATTCCAGAGGTCTCTTCCTGCCTCGCTTTCAGTCAGATGAATGGCAACAGATGAGGCCATGAGGAGAAAATAAAAGTGCCTTTTTTCGGCTCTCTCTAAGAAAAGAAAATGTGTTTAATCAAACTTGAACCCACCATGTCAACTGGCGCCGCTATCGGGTTCAAGGCGTAGAGGGAATCAGAGGGCCCTCTAGTCGTCTTTTTTACACAAAGTCACTACAGCTGCTACTGCTCTGCCGAGGAGGCCGGGCGAAAGGTCAGCCCTCCAGCTGAAGGTCGTAAATCCAAGATGTAAAAAACTAAAGACTTATGCATTGCATAACAGGTGCAGATCAAGAATGAATGGTCGCTCCTCTTTCTTTTTTTTTTTTCTCCCTCCATAAACATATGAAGAAAAACAAAAAAAGGGGTGGCGAGGCGAACAGGAACACTTAAAGTCCAGAACTTGCAATATCTTGGAAATAAAAAGAGTAAGTATAGATAGTCCATTACTAAGTAATGCATAAATGTAAATTAGAAGGAAGGTGGCACATGGTTTCCACTCTAAAGAAGGTTGCAGGACTCTATTGATCTGCAGGCCTTTTGGAGGATGTACGGTATCCATCAGCTATAAACATTTACAGACTCTAATATTGACTTATTCTTTGCTAAATAGCTGTAGCTCACTTAAATCAGATGTACAGCATCTGTGAACACTTTTATGTTTGCCACAGATTCCCCATGTGTGTAAATATCTTTTAAACTACACCATTTTATCATTTCTCTAGCTGAGATTTTAGGGCGACAGTAACGTCAGATGAAGGAGTTTGCCTGTGAGTAGGGTTGCCAGTTCGAGCCCCGACTCTAGCTTTCAGTGTCGTTGTGTCCTTGGGCAAGACATTTCCCCAGCATTGCCTACTGATGGTGGTCAGAGGTACTGGTGGAGCTGGTGTACGGCAGTGAGCCCCAGGGCAGCTGTGGCTACAATGTAGCTTGTCACCATCAGTGTGTGAATAACTGAATGCAGTGTAAAGTGCTTTGGTCAAGTCCTCTGACTTGGAAAAGTGTTGTACAAGTACAGGTCATTTGCCGTTTGAATATTTAGGACTTTGTGTTGTTAAAGATGAACCTCACAGAAGCGGCTCCTGGTCTTTTGAAGCCATCAACAGGTGCTCTTCCACAATTTTTCTGCATTCACTCCATCAATCTCCCCAACAGCTAACCAGCTTCCCTGTCTCTGTTGAAGGAGAGCATCTCTATAGCACGCAGCTGACAACACCTTGTGATAATCTTAGTATAACACGCATTTGTGTTTTCATCGGAAAAGATCAGCTTCTACTGTGTGAATGCTTCGCCTCCTATAAATTTGAAATCATGACTTATAGTTGTCATGTTAACAAGTTGTCCCACCTGAATTGCAGATCTCTACAGCTGCCCTAGACCTACAATGGCTCTCTAGCATTCACTCTTTACCTGACCTGCTTATTAGTTTAGGTGAAAAGCCAAGTCTTGGTGGATTTGGAAGGATGCACATGGGATGGGTGCTCTTTAAAATGTTCAAAGGTTTTATTCTAAAAATCCACCCTACTCCCTGATGACGTTTATGCAATGATGTACGAAAAAAAATTTGCTTAAAGGAGCAGAAACAAGTTTTTTAATGGGATTAAATGCACAGGTAAGTTAAGAAAAGTAGTTTAGCTGAACTGCAATATATTAAGTAGTTTAAAATAAACAGGAAACAGTAAAAGTGAAAGCAAACTTTTGCAATTTTTTCAAAAGTAAAAACTTGAAATTAAAACAATGCATCATTTTCTTTCCCTTTTATTTTTGCGCTAGTTTGAGTTGCTTTGCCACATAGAATCCAAATAGAATACAAAAAGTTGTGAATATAACCAGAGAAAATATGAATGAAAGATTAAAGGAAGCAAATATTTCGCAATACTCTGCAACAAGCCATTCTAGCACCATAGATTTAAAAATAGTCTATATATTGAGTAGCTTTTTGAATGTCTGACATTTATTAAAGCAAACAGTTTATCTTCTTTAGTAAAACTACAGTAAAGTGATTCTAGATCAGTCACATTTTTCAGCTTCCTTATAATAAAAAGCTTTGTAACATGAGCTGCATAAAATGAAAGTGAAATCCTGACCATGGTTGTGTATTTCAGCATGGACCACAGGACATGAATAATGCATGTGTGCTTGTGTTACCGTTATTCTTTTTCTAACATAAATCTGTAAACTTATCTGCATTTAATGTCCCTATGACCTGACAGCTTAACCTGATAAATAGGCAGCTTTGATAAATAACCACGTTCTTTTAAGTACATTCACAAAATGATAAAGATATTTAGGACGCCCTCGGTTGAAATTCATCTTTTGGGTGTAGAACACTGACACAACCTGAGACTTGGCTTCACAAAGATCTAATGTGACCTGCTTATACTTACTTTAGTCATGCAAAAACTACTCCTGCAACATTATCTGCTCCTCCTCTGTGTGTTTTTCTCGGCTATATCTCCTCTCAGAAGGTGAAACTCAATACCATTGGTTTGTCTTCTCCCCTACTGTCTTTGTTACACAGATCAAGAGTCCCACCTAAGTTCAAGAGTAAATAAAGAGACTTGAGCTACTTTATCATTCATTTGAAGGTTTCTTTAACATTTACAACGAGTAGTACTTATTCCATAATAAAAGTAGAACAAAAACACCCTGCGTTAATGCTACCAGGTTACAGCAGAGCTCTTTAGAGTAAAGGGTATTACTGATTGAAGTTGACTTTTTTTTTCAGAGGAAGCTATTTCCTACAATATCTTATAAATTCATTCAGGCAGAGAGAGAGAGCGGGACTGAGCAGGACAAGCTGATAACAGGAAGGCTGAACAGAAAACAATGCAGGTTCTTCATTTTTCTGTCAAAGTTTTCAGCTTCAATCGGTCATCTAAATGCTGGATTTGGTAGTGTTGGCAGGTTTTCAAAGCTCAGAGTTAGTTAAGCAAAATGCATAAAACCAGCATTCATTGCAAGGAACACAAACTACATAAAACCATGATGGTTGCTTATTTGATAAAATGTAAATGATAACTGTAAATTCTATAACTTCTGGAATTGCATTAGTAATTGCAATTGCTTAAAAATCAGATTTAGCAAATCACTTTAGAAACACAAAATTGAGCAATAATCAGAGATTAACCAGTTATCTCGGTTACCGTGCTCGGACTGTTCTCGGCACAGTTTCAAAAGGGTAGTGTAAATGGGGCTTTTGTGTTGTTAGTGTCAAAAGTAAATAAATAAAAACAGCTTTAGTTTGTAAATATCCTGCTATGTTCCTTGGAATAAAAATGTTTATTAGGACTATTCATTAGAAGCCTCTTCAGAACACACAAAAAATGTATCTTAAGGCAACTTAAAATATAAAAAGCCAGTCTACATTTAGAGGTTTCTCTAAACCAGGGTCAGTCCCCATATTAAATTACCCTAACCAAATAAAAAAAAATGTCTGTTTAGTGTTTTCATACCAAACCTATGAATCTAGATCCGTCCCAGAGTTTTTATTTGTCGACCCATCCCAGACCAGGAAACCGCAACCTAGCATGGTTACAATTGCCAGTCATTTTATGAGACATTAACAGAAAAGTCCCATGTTGTAGAAGTAGCTATTTTTACATGCACAAAAGTTCATGATCTAATTCCAATAACTACATGTGAATGACATGTTTATATGGGAGTAAAAAATGTTTGACCGTGCTTTATTCAAAATAGAAGCTCTTAAACATTTACATAATTGTCTTTTTTTTTCTAGACTGACCGTAGAAGAAGAATTTCTACCCGTTCCTGTCCTGTAAAAAAAGGAAGGCAACAAATGTGGAATCATGTCCGTTTGGAGTGTTATGAGCACTTAGATTCAAGCCGCGTCCAGTTCTGAGAGCCATTGAGAACATACTGTTTTAATGATGAAGATACAAGGTTAATGAGGCAACAGACCAGTTGTTTTGCAGCGATTTTGAATCTTTCTGCTAAAGAAGGAAATGTGGTGCGGTGACATACAACAGACATTTGAATGCGGAGTCAGTGTTTACATGAGCATTTACATGCTGACCATTTGGCTTAAGAATCCAATCATAGCATTTTGATTGGGGCGTTTTCATGATGCATTTTTATTCCGACCGACTCTTTATTTCAGACACTTACGTCCATGCAAATCTGTAATGTTTCCTAAAGAGCATATTATGCATAATTGAACTAATTCAACCATGTTCTCCCCTTTTGAAAAATAAAATAAGTAAACACCATCTATGCATTTACACAACATATTCAGCTTTGCTTTTTATATATTTAAAGATTATAAATATCTATTAATGGGAAGCACAAGCATCTAAGGGCCGGATCTATCAAAGGTTTGCGTGTATAAAAACGTGAGCTATTTCACTGCGCACGCTAAAA
>NW_015150576.1:462706-467984 GCF_000732505.1 Cyprinodon variegatus
CGCAAAATTCCAGTTTGCGAGCGCAAATTACTGCACGCAAAAATGGATCTTGATAAATCCGGCCCTAAGTGCTTTATACTAAAAAAAAAAAATGCAGACACACCCATGTATTAAACTTGGTTGCAACAGCAGAAGGTGTTTTAAAAGTAAAAAAAAAAGTTTTCTGGACCAAAAAAAGGAAAAAACATTTGACCCAAAAAAGTAAGGAACCAAACACCTAATTTAAATTTACTAATATATGTGTTTTCTACTTTCCTCCATTAAAATATTGCTAAATGAAACAAGGATAAGATTTTCATAGGAGTTTTCTTATTATAAGACCACAAAGTCACATTTAGCAAACAAAGGCAGGAAAAGAGGGGTTTAGTGGATAAGTGCCTTTTGGGGGTAGCTGGTAGGGCTGCAACTAACGATCATTTTGCTAAACGACTAATCTTTAAATTATTTTCCCGATTAATAACTGGATAGCAAAAGGTTCCTTAAAGAATTTTTTTTTTTACAGAATTAAACCAGGTGAAACTAGAGCTTTCCCACCTGATAAGTTCTGGGAAGAGCATATTGAGGGACTAAGAGATTTTTGTTTTTATCTTAAATGCAAAATCTTTACATATATATATATATATAAATATATATATATATTTTTACAATTTTGGTATAATTACTTCTCTAACTGAGGTGCTCTCTGAGCAAAGGGTTTCTATACTACAGTTAGCGAATAATCTATTACTGAATTAAATGCAACTATTTCAATAATCAATTAATAAAGATTATTCACATTAATTATTTCAGCCCTAGAAGCTGGAATCAAGCTCAGGATTTCCAGGTTTTAAGACAACTCTTACCATTGAGCCACACTGGTCTCCTGCATCGTACAATTAATTTAATGCAGGTAAAAAAGACAATAAGTCACAATCAAGTATGTTTTAATTTTCTAATGGAAGAAAGGCATCATTCCCCCTGGGTTCTTTCAAAGTGCTGATTTTCTTAGTCTTGCCGGACAGAAGTTTAAAGAAATTAAACTTTGACTTTACATTTTGTTTAAATGTGGAGGTTAGCAGAAAAAAGCAAACAAACAACCGTTTAACACCAAAAGTATGATTATGAGTCACTAAGTGCTGATATCATGTCCAGCCATTTGGGGCTTTTCAGTGCACAGTTTGTACGACTTCCCCTGGAAATTAATATATTTGTGTGAAATTAGTGGACAACGCATGATTCTTGCGGAAATCTGTCACGTTAGCTGATGGCGATGTAAGACTGACTGTTCTCTGTGGCATTCGCCAAATTCCTCACGCTCCGCTCTCCTTTTATGTCCCACATCCAGTCATTAAGAAACTTCCCGCACAAATCCAATAAAGGAACAACAAGCTCTCTCATCAGCCGTCTGGTGGTACGGCGTTTGTTTCCTGTCATAAGAATGACACCATTATCATAAAAAACAGGGAATAAAATTTAATTGGAAGTCTGTCCTTTTCTACTTTCTCCCTATTTGCTGCTATTAGGTGGATGAGGGAAAAAAAAGACTATGAACAATCGGGATTTTAGAGAGAACATTTTTGACACTTTCAATGAAGATTATCATAGGCATAATCCGATCGTTAATCTAAAAGGATTTATTCCTGGGGCGTAAAATTCCGAAGCAAAAAAACGTCCTGACTGGTGCTACTTGGCACTCCAAACAATTCCTTAAAAATTAAATGTAACTGGAGCTGCTAAAACACCTTCAATTAATAATAAATGAGTTGCCA
The DNA here is from genome assembly GCF_000732505.1 of Cyprinodon variegatus. NCBI lineage: Eukaryota > Metazoa > Chordata > Actinopteri > Cyprinodontiformes > Cyprinodontidae > Cyprinodon > Cyprinodon variegatus. Next base: position 464,455 of record NW_015150576.1, read on the forward strand.
GTCCCCTGGGGTATAACTATAACGCAGTAGATGAACCTATTTGTCAAGAGCTGCAGGTCTGGACAAGGACCCATATTTATCTTAACGCCATGCTCAGTCAGGAGGATGGTAATGACAATTAAATATACAAAGTTCAACTCCAGAGAACTGCTTCAAAAAGTGGTATTGTGAAGCATTTAAGCTCCATAACAACCATTAGATACTATGCACATACCAAATGACTGTAGACAGGAGAGGAAACATCTTCTGCTCTACTATCTCAAATGAAATCATCCAGTTTCCTAAGCTTCCCACTTCCTGCTTGAAACAAAGGAGGTAAATCTGGCAAAGCTCCACGAATCTGATGGTGTGTGCAAATTAACTCAGGTGACTCTTGCCATAAAATCCTACTTCTCTCTTTTTTTTTTTCTAGCAGGATAAGGAATTAAGACGTATTGATTTCTCATCACCAAACAGATAAACTACAATTAAAGGTTAATTTTAAGATGTAAGTGTAAAAGTATTTTTAATCCAATTTACATCCTTTTTGCAGGTGTACACATGAGTATGGATGGTGCATTGACTCCATTTTATTTTTATTGGCTATCATTTTGTGTATACAAAAGTTTTTTCCTCGACTACCTGCCCTAGAATGTTAATACAGGATACATTGAGTTATGTCTTTAGTATTTACTAATCGCTAAGTAATAAAAAAATATTTTGAAGGATAAAGATCTTCCCTGCTTTAGCTTTTTTAATCATATGGGTAATCTTGTGACTGTTTTGTGGCTGCAGGGCAGCAGCAGAAGCTCAGTGTGTGAAAGGAGGAAACGGAAACGTACCTGAAAGGCTCCCTGCTTGAACTTCATACCAAAGTGACACCTGATAAATGGACTCCTATAAGATGAATGTTCCTCTTAATTCACTAATCAATACCTACCTTAATATCTATTGTTGACATATTGAGATAAAACACAAAGAAAAAGAAATATGTCAGCTAGCGTCATATGATGTAGGATTTCTAATTAAGTAAAGCAGTCAAAATGAGGAAGCCCCACAACTGCTGCTCTGACAAAGTGCCAATGCTTTTAAAAGGTCATGACCTTAGTGACAGGTCTGCCTGGAAAGACGATCCTGATAAACGCTGCCTAGTTATTCAGAGAAATGCTTCAGAGTCCAGTCATTCAAGTCATTACTCCAAACAGCATGAGTCTCTGCAGCGCTTCCTCACAAATATTATAGCGAATATCTAATGATTCATCTCAGGGTCAACAGTTTGATTTATGTGTGATCAGGAAGTTTTGTGTCACTAGTTGAACACCACTTTGCGATATATTGCTCCTTCTTAGCAACTTAATTCGGCTCGTCTTATCCAGGTTGTAGAAGTTGAAGGATGCCCCCCCCCCATTCATTTCTTTAGGCGCCTTTCAATCCTCTCAAACAGAGAAGGATAAATATTTACACGTCAGCCTTTGCTTGTTTAACGTTAACGCTGCTCTCACTCAGCAGAGCAAATTCATTTTTTTTTTGGGAGAAAAAAAAAAGTTTCAGACAAAACACCTCGAGGGCCTGACGAGCGCCAGGCCGCTTTGCGAATGCGGTCCCTCAGGTTCAACCTCCTTTTCAGGACATAGGAGGACATGGGTAGTGGGGGCGGGGGGGTTCTGCGTAGCAGCACAACCCTGCTGACACTGCGGTCTCTGTGAAAAGAGGCAATCTGTGCATTTAGAGTTGGCTGAGAGCCAAAGAGATTAAACAGGGGGCTGGATTGCTATGTGAGAGCATTACAGACAAAGACAACAGCTGAGAGCACACTCATCATCACAGAACAATGAGGTGGCCACCACACAGGTATTAAAGCCTGCTCCTTTAATGATCATTCACTCAAACCCAAATGACAGAATTTACAAACTACCAGCTGGCTACTATATTAATAAAGCCATTTCATCTTTTCCTGCAAGTATGTCACCTTGAGCAGCACTAAGTAACTATCTGTGTTCATGAAAGTTTTCTTTCTTAATAAAGCATCAATTCATTCATTTAAACAAAAACAGGGAAGAATAAAAGACCAAAGTCTAAACAGCAAACAACAAATCCAGCTGATTACATTTATATGGCATTTTATTTATCTAGGTAGGAATTTTGCTGCTTTTAGTGAATAAAAAAGGAGAGTAAAAACACTCAGTAGATGAGAGGGAATTGACCTGAAAAGAGGTGTGGAGGCAGACCTGATTCCACTTGTTTTCTGCCTAATCTGCTTTCAGTGCAATGCATTTCACTGGGTTGTATGGATGGAGAGACACAAAATAATGCTTAATTATTGTTCTTTAATAGAAAAGGAAATGTTTCTAAATAATTGAAAACATAATTTGTGGACAGCATTTGTATTATAAACGAACACTAAGGTGAATCACATTTTGTAGCAGTTACAGATGAAAATCTGAATGGATATGTCTCTTTAGATTATGGTGGTTTAAGGTTTTGGAAAATTGCTGGTACTAGTGGTAAGTTGACTGGTAGGATGACAGGAGAATGAAGGGAAACCTGCAGAAAATGGCCAAGGAATCAAACCAAGAAATGATGCATTGCGAGCGGGCGTTCCAACTACTGAGCCAGGTCTCAGTTAAACTGCTAAACCCAAAATAATTCACACCCAGATTAAACTTTGATTTTAATATCAATTTGGGTCAATCAAGCTGTCTGTTTGTGAAAGAAAATGAGATTGACATTTCTCTAAAGATCTCTTAAAAGATTTTTTAAAAGAATTACTTCCATCCATCCATATTCCATCAAACTTATCCCAAGCGGGGTCGCGAGGGGCAGACATGGGCAATGTGGAGTCAACAAGTCATCTCCATGTCATGTATTCAATATACCCAGCCAATTAACCAGGTGAGTCCAATCTGCACAGGTTAATTCACGGTGAAGATTGGACTCACCTGCTTCAGTGGCTGGGTAGAACAAATACATGACATGGGGATGACTTGTTGACTCCACATTGCCCATGTCTGGCGAGGGGTGCTGGTGCCTCCCTATCTCCAGCTGTCTACGGGCGAGAGGCGGGGTACACCCTGGACAGGTCGCCCGTCCATAAAAGGATTACCAAGTTGGTTTTAATTGTATATTTCAGAGATAAGAAGAGATATGTAAACTTATTTATGTCCCCACTCTATTTAATGAAAAAAAAAATGCCATTACAGAACTGTTGACCCACTGTTTCCAACAGTTTCCATTGGTATTTATGTTACTGATCAGGAGCTTTAAGTGAGGATGAAAGGAATTCTTACCATAACATTAAAATTTAGCTCCAACCAGATTCTCAAGCATACTAAAATTTGGACTCTTTAGATCAGCAATAACACATTAGTAAAATAAAGTCCTTCAACTATTTATGCCCATGTTTAATGTTGCAATCAGTTGGGATTAACAGCTTTTAAATGTCCTTTTTTTATACTATAGACTAGGGATGCACGATATTGGGATTTTGGCCGATATCCGATATGCCGATATTTTAAAACTCATGTAGCCGATAACCGATATCGATACCGATG
>NW_015150576.1:471039-473097 GCF_000732505.1 Cyprinodon variegatus
CATAGGGCGCACCGCACATTTTGAGGGAAAAAAAAGACGTTTAAGTGCGCCTTATAGTCGTGAAAATACGGTACTAGTTATGTCTTGACAGAATATAGTAAATCGAACTGTTATAAGATTATTTCAGATTGCTGGCTCTAGATTCAATGGATTTGTATTGGTGAACAAAACACTTTTCTGTCTGATTTAATAATTTAATGCTTTGAGATGGTCGATGACAGTGTTTTTCTACCCTGGGTCTCAAGGTCCACTATCCTGTATGTTTTAGAATCTGAATCTGGTGTGTTTCAGCAGAGGAAAATCTGCTAAAAAGAGTGAGGGTAGGAAACCAGTTAAATTGAGAAACGTTGTCAATGTACATATAAAATAAGAAATAAAACCTGTATTGTCTTATTTCAAGTGCATAATATCTGATAATCTTATTTTAAGAGTAAAATGACTCATGCCATTGGCAGATCATCTTATTTACCTACTCGAAATAAGGGAAAATACACTTATTTTAAGAATGTTTTACTTATTTTTAGATAGTTTTTGCAGTGTATATGTAAAGCTATAAAACTTCAAGTTACCTTTTTAACACATCCTGCAACCAAACGAACTCTGCTTTATGACACACTGCAGAAATCTCCCACTAAAGGAAAGATATCTAATCTGTGATAAATCAGCAGCAGCAAGAAATTCCCCATCCTGTTTCTCCCTGATAGTGAAAAGAACAACAGTCATCAGCAGGAAGAGGGAACAATGTCCAGCATCACCACGCAAGAGAAGAAGGAGGATAAGACGTGTTAAAGAGTGAAAATCCCAGGGATGAACAATGGATCCAATTTGTACAAGTGTAACAATTAACAGGGAGTTACAAAACTGCACTCTCCATCCAAGATGTGGAATTCCTCATGAAGGGAAGACAATCTGTCCTTCTGATGAAAGGCTCCCAGAAAGCCAGCAGAGCGCAAAGGCGTTTTGGGACAAGGCATTTCTCAGTCTGGTGCTGCATTTGTCTCATTTGGCACAAAGCATTGATTAGATTCACAATCTGGCACACAAAGACACCGTACTGTACCAAACTACATGAGGGGGAATTGCTTCTGATAATAAGATGCACTGCAAATGTTTTTACTCCATTAAAAGAGCATAAATGAAACCTAAGAAATAAACCAGTAGAGTAAGGACGTTAACCTGAACTCAAATTATGAACTTTATGCAAAAGCTTTAAACAAAAAAGGCAAGATAAGATGTGCTACTAATAAAAATGCCCTATTTTAATTAAGCTGCATGATGTATTTTTAACCATCATGGACAGGATTAAATTAAAAAATCCAATATATGTGCTATTATTGACCTATGGTAGCATAAAACAATTGTTTCCACTGAGGACAACCATCTCATTTACATGTAAAATATTTAAACTTTTAACATATAGATTTTTTTTTCTTAATCTTTAAGCTTTGCATATTAATTCTGACCATAAAGGTCCTATAGTCGAAACTAGATATATACAAAAATACAGAGGATAACTAATCTCCTCAGTAATGGATGTTAATAAAAGCAATACTTTTTGATCGTTTATGCAACTTAGTACATTCCAATTAAACATGTCTTCTACATTAAATTCATACTACTGTGAAGAAGTGGTCTACCACCATGCTGCCCCTGGGGAGGGTTCTAGGCATGGGCGCCTGGTGGAGTTTTCTCCAGGGGAGAAAAAATGGACGTATACAAGGCAAGGCAAGGCAAGGCAAGGCAAGGCAAGTTTATTTGTATAGCACTTTCATGTACAGAACAATTCAAAGTGCTTTACATAAAACATTATAAGCAAAAGGGAAAGAAAACTATTAAAAACAATTAAAAGCGTGATTCAAAATTAAAAACATTTAAAATTCAAAAGAGAGAATACAGAGACGGGCGAATTTTAACTTTTGAATAAAATCTACGTAAATGCAGCTGAGAACAGGTGGGTCTTCAGCCTGGATTTAAATAAACTAAGTGTTTCAGCTAATCTATCTGATTTTCTGGGAGTTTGTTCCAGACATGTGGAGCATACAAGCTGAACGCAGCCTC
>NW_015150576.1:474508-500966 GCF_000732505.1 Cyprinodon variegatus
CCAATTCTTTGCTAGTAATGGGATAAAACTGTGTCATGATGTTTAGACTTGGTGGACACGATACAAGACCTGAACCTGCTGTTGTTGAACCAACAGCTTGTCTAATAATTTGGATTTTGTCTGTGAAAAATTTGGCAAAGTCATTGCAGGCTTTGGTAGAATAAAATTCAGGTGCTACTGACACAGGAGGGTTTGTTAGCCTGTCGACTGTAGCAAATAAGGCCCAAGCATTATGACAGTTTTTAGTGATGATGTCAGAAAAATACGAATTCCTTGCATTCCTCAGCTGTAAATTATAAAAGTGAAGTTTCTCTTTATAGATGTCATAATGAACCTGTAGTTTTGTTTTTCTCCATCTGCGCTCAGCTTTCCGACACTCTCTCTTTCCAGTTTTTATACAAAAAAACAATCAAATGTATACTTAGGTCTCAAACCAGTATATTTACATGAATGCCAACAACAAAAAATAACATCAAATTATAAAATTAATTATAAAATGTTCTGAAAAGAACTTTAAATCAGTCATATCAATCTTAATCTATGCTGGGTCAGACGATGATTCTTTAAAAAAGGAGGCAGGAAAAGCAGAATAATGGTCAGACGATGATTCTTTAAAAAAGGAGGCAGGAAAAGCAAAATAATGCGTTAGCCTTGCCGCATGCAATTAGCCGAGGTTCGTTGCTAACTAATTATATAAACCGGTCAATTAACCGCACTTTACAAGAGACGGCTGTGACGTCAGCGCTTTGGCGGGAGGTGGTGTGCAAATAGAAATGCTTGTTGCTCTGGGTGCTGGAGAGCTGCGCCACAGGATAGTCCTATCTTTTGCATTGCAGAGGAGCTACGGCGCATGTACAGCTTTTAACGAGAGTCTATGGCCAAACATTTTTGCGCCCCAGGGTGGAAATACCTCATCAATCTGACTACGAAAGAAACAGCTTTACTTGTCATTGAAGATTAAATATTTATCTTGCAAATCTTTTTTTCTGCCTTAATCAAGGTCATTGGGTGAGTGAGGCGGCGCCCTTGTACCTTCAATGGGCCAGCCGCCACTAGTTCTAGGGTCATGCTAAGGGACACAGAGTGATCATCTGTGAGATTTGAACCAGTAAATTTGAAGCCTTTGAAGGAGAATAACCTCACACTAGGTTCTTTTTCATAGTCTTTTGCTTTACAGTGAAGCCAGCCTGGGTGTTTGCTGCAAAAAGCTCCATTTAAACGGTATTGTGGAGGATTTTCACAATTTTTGAAAAGACCCGCCCGCTCCACTTTAGTAAAAAAATGCAGATGCACAACCCTATACCCACTCCCAGGAGGGAACGCCTATTAAACCTGTGCAAGAGCGTGCACAAGCCCATTTCTCCTCATGCACGCTCTGTTTAAAAGTTGCGGTTTGCATCGCTCATACAAGCTCACTTTCCAAAAGAAGATTTGCAATTTTTCCACTATGTCAAACTCACCACTGGTAAGTGAAAATGGGGACGAGCACGTAGGACGGCCTTACGTAAACATATCACCAGAATGACCGACAATTAGGAGGACCACTTATTTTGGTGATCCATCTGGAAAAAGGACATCCTCCACTATACCTTTAAGGCTGAAATGCGATCTGCATCTGATCCTTTTTTTCCACTCATACTGGCTGCATAGGGGTTCCTCTAAGGACCTCTGTCGTGTGAGATCGCCTCATGACGAAAGAAAATGTACCATGGCTACAGTTGCTTTTATAACAATGTAAAGGAGAATCACTGTTTAATTTTAACTGTTTTCTCTATTTCCAAACTCCTAACAAGAGCAAATACACCATTAATTGCAATGTTTTATTGATTGTTTATGTCCAAGCATGCCCTGTCGGGTCTATTAATAAGGTGTGCCAAAAGAACCCATATGGAGGCGAACCTGGCTGCCTTACCTTGCGATTTAGAGGTTTTACTTAGCATTTTTGCCAATGCAGATGTGTTTAACTTTGTTACATATGTCTCTCTTCCTGTCAGACTTATGACATTTGAACAAGATATACAAGAGCTTTACCTTAATTTGAACCATTTAAGTTCAGTCACAGGCAGTCATGAGCAGTCTGCCCAGCCCAGTGCATTCCTACAACTTAACTACTACCGCTACAAAATCAAGGAGTTGTCCTGCAACAGGAGATGCTTCCTGGCTACAACCAACATTATCTACGACAAACTCTTGAAGAAAACCCTATAAAATGTGTCACAAGAACATTATTAAAGCAATAAAAATAAAGCATTTTTTAACTCAAAGGATGCCTTCCAACCGTTTATCTATCATGGAGGTTTTGTCTGCTGTCTCTTCTGAATGATGAATGACCCAAAGATGCAACACTGTGCAGATTTCATCCCTTAGCATCTTTCCAACAGAGCGTTGGCAATCACCCAACCAGTATCTAAAATAAATAGGTCTCTGGGTCGTACATACTTTAACCACTAAACAGAAACTGATCAAGTTGTATAAACTGATCAATTCTTGGAAACTAACTTTCTAGAAATTGATCAACTGACAAAGAAGTAAATTGGATGTCATTTTGAAAACTGGACCGAAGCCTAGCTGCATCATTTTAAAACTGATCATCCTCTAGTGATGGTGGAGTGGGACCATTCCAAATAGAACACTGTCAGTTGCCCTAATTCTCCTTTTGCTTCTTCATTGTTTACCTTTATGCTCACCTCCTGACTTTTGCAGCTCGCCTTCTTCATCTTCTTGCTGTTCCCTCTGCACTCCCATTTGTAGCATAATGAGAGTTCAACAGCAGTAGCAGCAGGAGGGAAAGAGCCTCATTGCATCCCCTTAAATAGGGCCTTTAGGTTGAAAAGCTACTATTTTAACGTCTATTTAACGAGCACATGCCAGCAGATCTGTCATCCTGTCAGAATGTTTCCCTCCAGCATACAGAGTGGGTTAAACCTTATTTCAAGGATGCTGAAGTAATAAGCTGTACTTTTCAGTGTATTCCGTGACTTTGGGAGGAAGAACAGGTCACATTGGTCACATACAGATCAGACATCTTTGTCAAGGAAAATGTACACCAGGGGTGTCAAACTGGTTCCAGAAAGGGCCGTGTGGCTGCAGGTTTTCTTTCCAACCAAGCAATAGCACACCAGACTCCATTCATCTCATCAAGTGAGTCCAATCTGAACATGATGACTTGATGAGATGAATGGAGTCTGGTGATACTGCCTGGTTGGAAAGAACCATTTTGACACCCCTGATGTACACTGATGAAGATAAAAGATGCTGAAACCAAAAGGTAGCAGGGGTGCAACAGAGCCAGGGGCCACAGGGGGTCTCCCCCATCTGCTGTGAGCAATAGTGAAGGGGAATGAAGGAACCCTGTCCCCAGCAGACATAAAGAGCCATTAATCAGGACCAGGATGAGCCTGCAGGGCTCACAGTGACGGGTCAGCAGAACCACAGACCCTCCTCGTCCAGACACTGTATCTCCATTAAAGGCTGCCACTCACAATCCATGTTTTTACAACTGTCCTCCATGTATAACCAAATAAATAAATACAAAAAAATAAAAAAACTGCACAAGTTGAATGATTTACGAGCTGCACTTTACGGCACCAATAAATAAACATTTGCTTTAGGAGCTGTTGTGCCTGCAGGGGACTATGACGACACTCCTTTGCTAACATAAAGGCTTATTGGGGTAAATAAACAGTAAGTGCTGTTTTATGACACATGCCAGAAAATGTGTGAATGTTGCAGCTGTTATCGCATGCGTCTTTACAGTAATTATTCCTGAGTAATATATTGTTAAAAACATTTTGGTTTTCTTTTTTGTTTTCTTTCCCAAAAACATCCAAGAAAGTTTAGCTTCCTTTGTTATAGGGTATATAAAGTTTTAGTGGAAACACAAAAATAATCTTCGTTAAAATAAAAGCAGTAAAGATCTATGGGGTTGCTTTCAGTCAATTAAGTGTAGTTTATCACTTCTGGCATTAGAAAAAGCACAAAGTAATCGTCTGGTGTAGAAAAAAAGAAAGTAAAAATTTAGAATTGTCTTAAAGGCTAGACGTAAATCCAGCTGAGATGCTGCTGTGTGAACTTTACAGGCCTTTTAGTAAAAGGTTTTTATGTTTTGAAAAACAAAAACTCCAATCTGGTTGAATTGAAAACAATCTGCAAAGAAGAGTGGACCACAATTCCTCCAGTGTCATGGAAATACTGATTTCACATCATAGCATGGTTGTCTTTGGCTACGTTCACACTGCAGGCCTTGATGCTCAATTCTGACTTTTTTGTGAAATACGATTTTTTTTTGCATTGCCTTTCACATTTCCAAATATATGTAACTTGTATGTGATCTCTTGTGTAAACTGCATTCATTCAGCTTAAGTGTCCCGCATGCGCAGTAGAGGACGAATGATGTCACAAGCCAGTGTGCTCTGTGTTTACAGAAGTAAGCATAGATGTAGTGCTGGAGTGCATCTAGTGATCTTTCAAAACCTCAATCTTTTCCAGATGGTTAAAAAAATACTACTCTCAGCATCATCGTCCACCATGTTTGTTGTTTTTCTTGCCGCTTTTGTGTAGCAAGAAGCAGAGTAGTGACCTTTGTTGGGTATTAAATGCCGTTCAGGTCAGATGAATGCGACCTGGCCGTTCAGACACAGGTCACATTTGAAAAGTATCAGCTCCAGGACCACATAGCCAAGTGGCCTGGGTCACATTGGAAAAAATCGGATCTGTGTTGTTCAGACTGCCATGAAAAGATCAGATCCAGGTCGCATGTGGGCCAAAAAGATTGGATTTTGGTCACTTCAGGCTGCGGTGTGAACGTAGCCTTTGTTGCCATGTGATTGTACATATAATTATGGGTTGAGTTTCTTTAAAAATAAAAAGAAAAACATGTCATTTAAATGATCTGAACAATTTCATATCTTTATATATATATCATTTGTCCAGATATTTTTGGGCAAAGCAGCACAAAACAAACAAACAAACAGTAGTAATCTCATAATTTCCCTGTGCTACAGCTTGGAAACTCTGTCTAACCCTGCATGCGTGGAGGTGGTCGCAGCATCACAGAGACAGGGGAACTGGTCAATATTGATGGAGCTAAAAAATAAAAACAAAAAAAGCTGTTTGGGCTGAAAGGGATTTGAAACTAGTGAAGAGATTCACCTTCAAGCAAGACAACGAACCTACACATACAGCCAGGTATACAACCAATCAGTGTGACTCCAAACAGCTTCCCTCCAGGAGCAGTAAAGTTCACACTTTTGCAACCTTGTACTATCTTCAGCCGGAACATGGCCTCAAACCCAGTTGGCAAACACACCTTGTCCTGCATCCCCATAAGTAAGATAAGATGAGCCCACCCCCCTCCCCATTCCAAACAGCCTCGCTCTGGGGGAGGAGCTGAAGGGGTGAGAGGGTGCAGACGAAGATAGTAAGAAAAGATGGAGAGCTCTTTAATAGTATGATTCAGCAGCAAGGGTATCAATTTGCACAGATGGGAAGCTGGCGCCTATTGACTTTTAGTAGAGGGGAGTGAAAAGACAGTCAAATCCATCCAAGGTAGAGGCAGTTTGTAGTTCTGAAATGAAACAGATCAGAGAAGCTGGGATTGCTCATCAGGCCTCAGGGGCCAAAGGTGTGAATTGGGTGTGTTCAAAAAGACCTTGAATCAAGGCTTTGGTTTCATTTTAAGGCAAAACTAAAACAACAAAGATCACAGGAAACATCCTTACTTTGAGAAAACCCAGTCTCACATCATCTCACCTCTCTTTTTCTGTCCCCTCAGCAAAACCCAGACTTTCTTCCACACCTAAAATGTCTGCAATTAATATCCGTACAGCTTTTCAGAAGCTCGAATTGTTTCTCAGACTTTCCCTGCAAATTCTCTCATTTTCAAGCTGGTATCTGACCACTTTTTGGTTCCTTTATGGTGTAAAAAAGCCTTGAATTTAGGCAGATTAACCAATGTTAATTGGAGCTTTGATATGCAAAAATATATATTATATTTAGAAAAATATATATTATATTTACATCAAATAATGGGACTTTAAAATCAGAAGATTTGACAAAATTCCTAAAAAAATCTTCATAATTGTGAAAATCTAGATATATTTTGGATGAACAACAAAACTATGAGAATGACAAATAATAGTAAAAAAGAAAAATAAGATTTCAAACTATAGCAGCAATTCCTCCATTAGAGCAGTGGTTTCTTTGTTGCTTCAGGGTCCTGCCACTCCTTCAGGTAGACAAGGAGACATAAAAGTGTTGAAAGAGCAAAAGATATGAAAGAACTTTGACAAGGAATCATTTTTACAACTTCCACCTAGGATCTAATCACTATGGAGGAGCTTTGAAACTCCCACGCTGGTCATCATGTTTCGCATCACTGTGACACGTGGGCGTTGGCCTTTGGCTTATGTGAGGTACATTACAAGGGAGGTACGTCCGCCTAATGCTCCTCCTTCACTCTGTCGACTCTATAATGGAATTTGGGAAGCAGCTTAATAAACGTGCGGGCATGTTTCCTTTCAAACCCCAGTCCTCTCGCTCCCACAGTGGCAGGACACGTAAACATCAAATGTAGGTCAGCTAAACAGTTTGTGTCTGCGCTCTCCCAGCACGCCTGAACTGAACCGACAGCGAGAAAATCCAACGCGCCGTTTGCAGATTGTGACTCATCTCTCCCGGACAACTCAGGAACCTGGGATCACGGTTGGTCCTCATTTCCCCCCCTCCTCCGTTCCAGCTCCTGTCTCACTGTCTGAGGGGATCATGTTTTCTCTTCACTATGACAGAACAGTAACACAGACCCCCTGAGTGTGTTTAAAGCTGTGTGTCATTTCAAGGCATAAACTGTGTCAGCATGCTTGTAGAGAGCAAAAAGACAGGCTCAAGCAGAGTTACAGGATGAAAACACCCAGCATGTTGAGCTTTACTTCAAAAAAACACTGCAGCTTTAAAAAAATAAAACAGCGACTACTCTATCCAGGACAAAGTTAAAATATTGGAGATTAAAGAGGTAACTCTGCAGGTTAAAAACAATCAACATCCACGCTTTTTTCCCTTATTTTAACATTATATTACATGCATGTTAATAAAACACAATCCATTATTTATGTTAAATGTCGGCCAAAGGAAATCTGTTGCCATCTTAAACAGCTTATTGTATTTTTAGCTATCATAATAAGGAAAAACATAAAACTATTCATAAAGCTGAAGCATGGATTTTATTCTATAGGGTATTATTTGGCAAATCAAATAATTACAAAAACTCTAAAAACATATTTCTGGTACTTTTAATGTAATTCTGTTGAAAAAATTCAATTCAGATATCCTTTATAAAAACACCAAAGCTCCTAAGACTGGTTATCATTATTATAGTACATTAGTTAGTTCTTTATATATGTTTTATCCACTATTAAGAGCCAATGTAGTGTCCAAAGAGCCACATGCACCTCAGGATGCAGGCGCCTTGTCTATACCTACACCACAAGAAAACGGAAATATTTCACTCAGCTCTTGTTTATCCTTAACAAATGGTCTAGCCTTTTTTTTCTGATTCTGATCCACACTGACAAATGCTGCATGATTTTCTGGATTTCTGCACTGTGGTTCTTGTGCAATATGAAGCACCCTGATCAGAAAGGACAATAATGTGTTTTTACTGCAGCCTCTGATTTAAAGAACAAATTTCTCAGCTTTCTCAGGGTGCATACAGGCCTTGAGGGGGACAAGCGACACGCTTTTCTCTACCTTCTGCTAATTTTGGTGCGTGTAATTAACTTTTTCTCACAATCCCCTCGCCTTCTGCACCTATCCATGACCACCACTCTTTACCGTGCTTCAGGCAAAATGTTCCCAAAATCTGCATAGCATCCAACCCTGAAATTCTATAGGAAGGTCAGACAATGGCAGGAATTTAATGTCTGGACTATTAAAATACACCAACCGCCAACTTAATAAGGAAAACCGGTCAAACGCCCATTAACACTCAATTTCTAAGCAGCCAATCACATGGCGGCAACTCAGTGCATTTAGGCATGTAGACATGGTCAAGACAATCTCCTGCAGTTCAAACCGAGCATCAGTATGGGGAAGAAAGGTGATTTGAGTGACTTTGAACGTGGCATGATAGTTGGTGCCAGAAGGGCTGGTCTGAGTATTTCAGAAACTGCTGATCTACTGGGATTTTCACGCACAACCATCTCTAGGATTTACAGAGAATGATGCCAGAGGTCAGAGGAGAATGGCCAGACTGGTTCGAGCTGATAGAAGGGCAACAGTGACTCAAATAACCACCCGTTACAACCAAGGTGGGCAGAAGAGCATCTCTGAACGCACAGTACGTCGAACTTTGAGGCAGATGGGCTACAGCAGCAGAAGACCACACCGGGTGCCACTCCTTTCAGCTAAGAACAGGAAACTGAGGCTACAATTTGCACAAGCTCATCGAAATTGGACAATAGAAGATTGGAAAAACGTTGCCTGGTATGATGAGTCTCGATTTCTGCTGCGACATTCGGATGGTTGGGTCAGAATTTGGCGTCTACAACATGAAAGCATGGATCCATCCTGCCTTGTATCAACGGTTCAGGCTGGTGGTGGTGGTGTCATGGTGTGGGGAATATTTTCTTGGCACTCTTTGGGCCCCTTGGTACCAATTGAGCATCGTTGCACTGCCACAGCCTACCTGAGTATTGTTGCTGACCATGTCCATCCCTTTATGACCACAATGTACCCAACTTCTGATGGCTACTTTCAGCAGGATAATGCGCCATGTCATAAAGCTGGAATCATCTCAGACTGGTTTCTTGAACATGACAATGAGTTCACTGTACTCAAATGGCCTCCACAGTCACCAGATCTCAATCCAATAGAGCATCTTTGGGATGTGGTGGAACGGGAGATTCGCATCATGGATGTGCAGCCGACAAATCTGCTGCAACTGTGTAATGCCATCATGTCAATATGGACCAAACTCCCTGAGGAATGCTCCCAGCACCTTGTTGAATCTATGCCACCAAGAATTGAGGCAGTTCTGAAGGCAAAAGGGGGTCCAACCCGTTACTAGCATGGGGTACCTAATAAAGTGGCCGGTGAGTGTAGAGTTTATTTTGAGTCATCAAGAGCTAAATTTGACGGGGGTTTATGCATAAAAAATATTTATCTTGTTTCTGATCAGGCCAAGTCTCTATTTTTCTGCACGCATAGGTAGTTAGAGAGCACCAAAGCAATTTTGCTTCTGTTACACTGGCGACAACAATAAGCTTAAAGTCCTCCTTGCATGAAATTTTAGATTATGTCCCACCAGCTCTAAATGTTAAGAAAACCAGTTACTTGGACCATCGTCGGTCATTATATCATTTAAATCCCATGAAACCTACTTTAACCAATGAAAATAAGTGGTTGTTGTGGCAACCTGTAGTAATTTTAATCAGCTGCCACACACCATTTTCCCTGTTGGGTTTTTAAATGAGTTTGTTCTGTAAGGTTAAATAAGGTCAGAGAAAATACAATATAGGTACATATAGGTCTGGGTATATATATATATATATTTGTAAGGCATATTACCTATATATAGGTAATATGCCTTGCAAATCTAATCTCCAATTTTTTTTTCTAGCAAACCTGATTTTTCCAATAATTTTTCATGATAAAGATGACAAATGACATATAGCGTTTTGTAAAACTAGCTTTGTTTTAACCCCCCCCTGGGAGGTGACCTTAATTTAAAGGGCAACAAAATTCAAGCTGTGAAAAATGCTTGTAAAATAATCATGTTTAACAACAAACAATGAAAATACAACAAATCAAATGTTTGCAGCTAGTGACATCACACACCAAGCTTGTTTACCAGTTATTAGAGCAGATGAGGACAAAAAGTGATGAAGTGATGTTACTCTGAGCTGTGGAAGCCTAAAGAGTGGATTAGTAAAAAATTAAAAAATAATTTTAATCTATTAATCCGCCAGCCCTAGGTACATCCATATACAATTAAATATTATCAAAGCATTAACGTATGCCAGTAAAAGCAGGTAGAGATCATATATGCATTCACCACACACATGCATTACTGTAAAATTAGATGAAAATCATGAGAAAGAGCAATAATTTAACAGAACCTGCCAGACGAGGGGAAACTAAAAAAATAATTAGCTTAAGACTGGATGTTTAGTGAGAGTTAAATTCAACAATCGTCACTGAAAGATTCAGTGGAAGTGATTAAAAAATAAGGTGTCAAAGCAACATGCATTACTACAGCCTTGGCTTCTTGTGTTAAACCACCATTGTTCCACATTCCTTTTTCTAATTATTTACAAATCAAGGTTTCAGATACGGATGGAGGAACAAAAATCCCATAAATCCAAGTTGCTAAAAGTTTCATTTTCAGTTCAATTTAATACAGTTTAAATTTGCTGTAGCCAATATTGTGGCTTATTTAACAAATGGTTGCAGATATTAACAGGGGATCTGGAGAAGCCTCTCACTGCAGACACTGTTGTTATATGGCAGGCTGATGAAGAGGATGCTCAGGGTTTTCCAAGAGGTTCTGCACTTTATGAAGAATGTCCATGAAGTACCAAGAACAGAGACGCCAAGCCTTCTTTAACAGCAACAAGCTGATCTACGGGTCCGCATCTCCCGTGGTTAGTCCACTGTGTTCCCCCGACTTCACACCTGTCCACATGTTCAAACTCCCATGGCTTTAGCACCACGGCTGTGTCCAATCGTCCACTATTACCCATGTATAGACCACCATATGAAAAAAAAAAAAAAAGTATAGATCATCTCTCGGACAGTCATTTAACTGAGTTATAAAGTCCATATAATCTGCTCTCTATATAGTGATTGAGGGGTTAGGAGGACGTTGGGACACAGCCCAAACACACACCACCTAAACCTTACAGAGAATATATGGAGAATTGTTTGCTGGAAGATGAGCCACAAACGCAAATGATCTAATAGTCACAGTTGAAGCAAACTCAACACCTCCACTGTGATCTCATCCATGCTACACTTTACTGATTCAGTAACTCTTGCTAAAGGATCGCTGCTAAGTACTGAATGGATATATTGTATATAATCAATTGTTTCTGTAAACTGACTGATATCTGTTGTGAATTGGCGCTATATAAATAAACTGCAAAGTATAAAAATACTCTGTTTTAGGTTTTATTTTTTTTTTTTTTCTAAGAAACTAAATGTTATTTTTTTATTGATTTAAAAAAGATCAATTTTATGCATAGCTCCATGTGTAATGAATCTATATATTACAATAAAGAATAAATTAATGAAGATATTCTCAGTTATAAGGTTTTCAGGGGTTTGCGAAGCCTTAAAGGTCCAATTTAAATCCCTGAAAACTGTTTTTGCAAAATGCTTAAAGCTGCCACAGTGACATAGGATAATTCATTAGCATACAGACCTCATCTTTCAAAACCACATGTCAACATATTCCTAAAAAGTCTCACATTTCAAAAACACACTTTAATCTGCCAGTGGGCAGAGGGTTAATCCCTACCGACTAAAACTAAATAAAAAAACAGAGACAGCAGTTCCCTCCTGAAGCGGGGAATGATGTCATTCTATGAAAAAAAGAAAATACTGGGAAAAGATTCAACTGGCAGTAAAGAACTGTTCAAAGGAGTATCAGATGCTTTAAATGCACTCCAGACTTCATGATGGAAAAAAACAAAGTAATATTACATAAGAGCAGACCTCTGGGTGTTCCTCAGCCTCCAAGTATGTACTACTGTAGAGATTTCAGCTTCCTCAACATTTTTTTCTGGGTATTACCCAGATCTTACATTTTAAAACAGAACCTTTAAATTCAGGAAGTAGAAAATATATTTGAACCAAATTAAGCTGCTTGTAAGATCTTTATAATAAGCAGAAGTTCAGAAACTTTTAATGTCATGATTTTATTTACCATCAATTAAACACAATATAGGATTAACACTTGCATATTCATTTAATTATCTAAAACAGTCAATTGGGGATGTTACTTCTGCCTTCTTTTTCTGTTTATTCCAAGTTTTCTAATATTTTTAATTCCCCTTTTGGAAAAAAAAAATAGCATTTAGTTTCCCTACAGTTGTGAGACATTTGGGTCACGTTTTCTCTTACCTATTGCACTTAAATAAATAATAATAAATCTGACATGTAACCCTTTTGATGCCATCTGGGTGACAAAACAATTAATCCACTGAAAAAAAAACTGAAATAAACCAAAACAAAAAAGTGTCTGAGATGTAACACTGAAACATAGTGGTGGCTATATTGAGATTGGGGGTTATTGGCTCATATTAAAACACAACTGAGTTTTTAACATGAGGAGGGAACTGATGGGTCACCATAAACACAGAAGAGGTTCTATCATGATGTGGGGATGTTGGGTTACCATAAAAACAGTGGGTGTTCTATAGTGTGGCGCTGCCACGCCACATTAAAACACAGTGGAGGTTCTATCATGATGAGGGATTGGTGAGTCACCATTAACGCAATACAGGTTCCATCATAATGTGGGGCTGATAGGTCACCTCAAAGCAGCTTGATGTGTCTGTCTGCAACCAATATACTTAACTAATTTAATGAATAGTCTTTTGATTCCAGTTACTGCTCAGTAACTGGGTTATTAAGTTGTGATCCATAAACCAGTAAAACCACTGTTTTTTTTTTCTTTCTCTCTAATCTGCAGGTGAAAGACGGTTTCATTAGTGTTAGACAGAACTGGGCTAAACCTCAGTGAGTATATTTTCAACAGAACCTGACCTTATTATATGATGAAAATTTGGCCACAAACGTGGTTTGAAATGGCAGTTGTGACCAGGTGTGGAAAAATATACTGAATATCTTATCATCCAAACATGGCTAACTTTACACTATGCAGCAGAGATAGGGTTGCACAATAATCAGAAAGAAAATCAGGGGAATAGAATTGTCGAACGTTGTGAAGACAATCTGGGTTTATTTTGCATATCAAGGAAATCCAGTGTGACATTCTGTTAACATTATTTCAACTGTAATTGTGATTGTAGAATTTATTTAAAACATGGGCAGCACTGTGCCAAACATTGGTCAAGAAAGCATGCCGATGTTTAACTAGCCACTTTGCCTAAAATAAAGACACAGTAAACCCAAAACAGTCCAAACTTGTGAGGTAATCGAAGGCTCAAACGGGGAACGATTTTCGGCCAAGACATTTTGCCCCATCAATACCGGCCCACAAAAAAATAGAAGCACAGTCAAACGCGTGCATCGCAAATGTAACTGAAATGAAAATATAACCTCAGCAACATCCGCAGTATCCGTATTCCCATGGACCAGCGCCACTCACCACATCAGCAGGGTTGCCAGATGTCACTTACTCCCGTTTTCCAGCCCAAAAAATTTTCATAAACGGCCTGGATAGACGAAATCTCGCCCAATTTGAACCTAAGTCTGTTGATCTCTTATGCCATAAATCCAAAGGAAAACATTTTTTCCCCATACAGTAGACGGCCATCCTAAACTGCCAGATTAGGAAACATCCAAAACCTGTCAACAATGCACGTAGGATGGGAAACATGTATTCTAAAGAAAGAAATAGCAAAAAAAAGATATATGGTCTAATCATATTTTGCCGGACTACTCTGAGCAAGTCAGATGATGACATTAGAAAGCTGTTTAACAGAGAAACTGTAAAAAAACATCAAATTATCTCAGAAAAGTCATAAGAAATGTTTTAAAGATTTTTATTAGCATTCTTTAGTGATGTAAGGATAAAAATAAGTACATTTAGTAGCATATTAATCTTGGCGACCTGGATGAATATCTGCTTGCATATGCACAAATGAGCCGATGGTAGAGATCGGGTAGAGACAGTGCATACTGTACAGAAGGGGGAGTTTGTTTTTTTACTGAACACTCATTTAAATAAGGTGGGGTAACATGAAAGAGTGCTTGTCAAAACTAAAGGATTTTGCTAAACTAGATGTTTGGTCATAACACGAGGTTTTAGAGAGAGAAACCCAACTTCAGGGCGTAAGCAGCTGTACCTGCTCTTTTCCACCTGAAATGGGTGCAAATGAGTTTAGAGCTACAAAGGTTGACTTTATCATTAAATGGGCAGCATAGACTGAAAACCCCAACAAGAGGTTAAGAAACCTGCAGGTTTAGATTGATTGATTGAAGAGACTGACTTCCTTTGACTTCATATATGAATGAATGTCACACATGATTTCAAGTTTTAATTATATAAAAAAGAAACAATTAATTGTGATTAATCTATAATTGCAATAATCATCAACTAATTTAGAAATTTATCAATTATAAACTGTATACTGAGTATAGAGAGTCTAAAATATGTCTTTAGCTGACAGAGCAACCCTCTAAGAGCAATAACTGTAAGACGACTGTAAAAATTGATATCAATATTTTGCATTTTACGATATGAATACTTTTTTTCATCTGTGAAGATGCTCTATGCAGAACTCCACAAGTGGAAAAGATTTATTTTCCCCTGGTTTAATTCTGTAAAAAAAAACTTCTCTAAGGAACCTTTTGCTATCTGATAGTTAATTGCTTAATTGAAAAAAATTATAGACAGATCAATCGCTTGGCAAAAGAATCGTTAGTCGCAGCCCTACAAATGAACTTCCATAGAAAAACAAAATAACCCTTTAAAAATGTTTCTTTTCCTTCCTCACTGACTGCTATTGAGTTGATTTTAGCATAATAGAAAAGCTTTTTTATTTCCAGTTCATGTTAATGTGAGCCTTATTGCAAGAGTGATATATAAAATGTAAAATTGTACTAATTTATGTATCTATAATTCAAATCTCAGTTATAGTTTTTATAGTGCTTCACTATCAAGTTTCTTTCTCTACAGATATAAAAACATTATAATCGAGGATTAGATTTTTTTGTGATTTTGCACAATATATCTGCTGTCACCATCTGGGCACCTTTTTAAATATTTCCTTGAGGCACCCCTGCTCTCATATCTGCCTGAGGCATGTTTTTACACCATGCATTCATCAACAAAGGACTAAAAAAATAATAAACCGTTCAACATCTGTCCTTCCATGGTGCAACCTTCATGTGATCCACGCTTAGAGGAAAAAAAACTGAAGATTCAGGACTCCTTTGCTTTTCCTTTTGTTATCATGATGTACAGTAACTATAGACACAAAGCAATGCTTCAAAGTAGCATTAGCCTTTTCATTGTTAAATCGCGACAAACTGAGCCCCAAATCAGGATGAATCTGGGAAAGGCGTGTTTTACAGAGCCTGGGCTGCAAACTCTGCAGCATAACCAGGAGTTTGGCAGACAATAGATCCAGAGACAGAACAATCAGCTCCCACAGGTAGACACTCTTACAGCTTCTAGAATCCTGTATGCGGTCGCTACCAGCCCAGAAACAGCTTCATGTGAAGTTTGAAGGATAAAGAGAGAAATATAGAACACAAATTTACCTGTTGGTGGTTTGTTTAAAAAAAAAAATTAAAAATAAAAAACGCTCCTGTGTCTCAGCTCCGGCTGCTCCTGGTGCTCTTTATTACGATTATATTCCGTGCATATATACATTTTTAATGAGGTAATCGGAGGCGCATCTCAGCTCTTGCTTACTTCCATGTGCTCGCGACACGGACCACGCGCTCAGACTGAGCAGGGATAGGGCGCGTGACGTCACGGCGAGACAGGGAAAAACAGCTCAAGGGATGATCAGATGTAGTCAGGTGTGACGTCCAGGTAAACATGTTCCTGTGAGGAAATCAGCCACTTTTACGCCTTCTTACCTTTTTTCTACTAATTTGCATGACATTTTATATTCTAATTTTTGTACAGTTCTAATATATTAAAATGTCCTCAGGAGCATTTATAATGAATATCTTATCTAAATGTAATCATTTATGCAGAATTTGATCAAGATTTCTAAAAGAAATCATTTCAATCTCACATGCTCCATGATTTTTAAAGTTTGGTCTTTTAAAAATTATTTCAGGGGTGGGGAAAAAATACTTTTCTACTTTTTCTAAATTTCTTGTATATTGAACACATGATTGTGCATCAATGCACACCATGTACTTAAGCATCTACCTTAATCAAAATGTTTCTGAATATTTAAAAAAAAATTTTGTTTTACTAAAAATAAAATGCCATTGCTCTATATGTATATTTTGCCCTTAGATCAAACTCCACATTTATCCTGAACTGAATTTATCCCAAAGCATCCCCACACCTGCTCAAAGCTGAGAGCTCATGTCTAAAGATCCCTTCAAGCCAACTGCTGGATTTTGCTGTGATGTTTAGTGCAAAACAAAGGACACAGATTTAAGAAAACATTTTTTATATAATTCCAAAAGATCCAACAACATATTGCAAAAAAAAAAACAGAAGGTGAGCCTGGACATCCAGACGTTCACTATTGAAAAATACATTTTCTTAGGAAATATTAACTATTTACAAAAACATAAAAATGTATATTTTATTCGGAGCCATCCCTGAAGAGGGCAGACCCCTTTTAAACATTTTATTAATAAAATAAACTTTTAAATATTTTATCCAACCATAACTTCAGCTGAGGCAGTTTAAACTTGGAAAATCAAAGATTCCAAACAATTCAACCCATTGAACATCTGCATGCAACAACTGTACATCAAGTCTTTAACTTTCATCAAAAAAAACAAACTAAAAAAAGTCTTAAATTGAATCCTTTAAACACGAGAACCCTGTAGCTGTGCAAGTCTCTGCTTTAAAAGTTCACTTTTCCTCCTTAGCTGCTCCTTGAGTGAAAGCAGTCTCTGTTCATCTGATTGCATGCTGTAAATGCACTCTGTTGCCTTCTTCAAGATCACCACCTTGGCCGCCTTCTCGTTGTTCGCCACCTCTGGGATCTCGTCTCGCAGGGCGAAGAAGCTCAGCTTGAGCTCGTTCCTCCTCTGGCGCTCCAGCACGTTGTGAGTCCTTCTCTTGTCGTAGTCCTCGGTGTCAGATGTTCGTGGGCTCGAACACTTGCGGTTGCTGCTGATCTGTTTGAGGACCCTGCTGGAGGTGACAGCAGCTCCTCCTCCTCCTCCAGTGATGCTGCTGCTGCTGCTGCTCTCCAGCTTCAGCCTCTTGACAGCCGGCTGCTCGTGCCTCATGGATGGATGGGCGGCGTAATTGTGCTGGTGAGTGGAGACGTGGCACCTCTTCAGGACTAGTGGACTTGCATGCCTGATCTCCACTGGGCTGGGGTCACAGCGTTTCACTGCGTGCCTTTTCTCCACTGTTACCACATCAATTTCCTCCTCATCTTCTTCTTCTTCTTCTTCCTCCTCCTCCTCATCATCATCCTCATCTGCTTCATCATCTTCAATAAAGAAAAATAACAAGTCAGCTTCCATATGCCATGCAACTCTGAGTCAAATCAGCAGCCATGCTCTGGAGAGGGGTGTGTCTGCATGAAGCATGCTCATTCCACTTACCTGAGTCACTACAGCTGCTGCTGCTGTTGGGCGGCGTGTCCAGCCCCAGGTCCTTCCTGCCCACCGTCCCCGCGGTCTGCTTGGGCGTCTCCGCCACCGGGTAGGGGAAAACTACTGAGGGATCGATGCACTCCGACGCGGATGTGTTCAAATCCTGCAGGTAGCTGCTGTTCGGTCTCCACCCAGCAGCACCGGTCGGATCCGCCGCTGCAGCGGCTGCAGCGTCCTTCCTTGCAGCGTGCAGAGAAGCCAGCCGCTCGGACACCACCTTCTTCAGTTTGGCCGCCGCAGAGAACCCGCTCCACATGCAGTCCTGGATAATGATGGACTTGAGGAAGGTCTGAGAGTAATCTGAGTCGCAGATGATGCTCTGGTTGACCACGTCGTCGCCGAGGAACTCTGTGACCATCTCCAGCTGGTCGGCGGTGGAGGGGAAGAGGCTGGACAGAGACGACCGGCGGCTCGGGGAGAGGGGAGGGGTCGGCAGAAGCTCGAATTTTTTCCAGATGTCCTCGCTCGGCGCCGGAGGCTGCGGCTGCTCCGGATAGAAGTCCTCCTCCTCGTTATCGTAGTAGAAAAAGGGCTGCAGGGAGTCGTACTCGTAATCGTAGTTCTTACTCGCCAAAGCTGAATACAGCGGCATGATTTCTGTAAGTGGGCAATCCTTATAATGAAGCTGGCGGGGGGAGAAAAAAAAAAAAAGGAGATAAAAATACAGATTAGGTTTTTGTTGCAGCGAACAGCTGTTTGGCTCAGATCCTACAAGAGTGCAGGCAGCATCACATGGTCACTCAAAAACACTGACCCTATCTGTGTGTGTGTGTGAGGGGGGGGGTGTTGCATGCATGCACAGGTGCTGCTGCAGCAGGTGCATGCAGAAACTAGGACTAGTTAGTAAAATAAGAAGGAAGAAGGGGAACCCCCGCTTTCGCAATGACAACTCTGCAGATTCCTCGCTCGCATCATCCTTACCTTTCAGATTTTACACAGTGGGCGAAAGAAGATGCTAAAAAACAACGTGCAGGAAAGTTATTCCACGACGGCTGTGACATTAAATCCTTCCACGGAGGGCGTCGTAAAGCTCAGCGGGTTGGATACGCAAAGAAGCATACGTGTAGACGCCACAGAAAGAGGACAACCCACAGCGCCTTAAAAGCAGAGTGACACTAGTAGCTGCGCGCTCCGCGGCTGCTTTTTAAAAGGCCGCATCACTTACGAATCCTTCCGCTGCTTCTTTTCCCGCGAAACGGTCACCGCCGGTGAAAAATGCGCCGCAACCCGATTTTATTTCTAGCATTTACGACAAAACAAAACCATTTACACCGAATTAGAGTGCGTTCACAACCATAACACACTGTGAAATTTCCCAAGTTAGTTTATGAATCCAATATTTTTTTCTTTCGGGATTAAATTAGGGTCTAGTTATTGTGGGAGGGGTCATAGTAGAGCGTAGACTACCCACAAAAATACTAACAGACGGTAGTAATGACAGCTTGTTATGACATAGAAGCAGTTTAATCAGAAGTGATGAGCGGAGTGTATATTTTTGAAAAGAAATATCAAAAACAGAATCTAATTTTATTGCTTCGAACAATAGAAAGTAGTTTGGCATTATGTACTCAAATGAAAGGTTACAAGATATTTACTACATCATAAGGTGTCTTCAAAAGATAAAGAATAAAAACTTTTTTTTTTTCTTTCCTGCTGTTAAAACCCTTCCTCTGTTACATACAGTAACAGGAAACATCCTGATCTGATAAGCAGTGCAGCCGCACCACTTATCATTGATATCCTGATAGGAACGCTTTTTATTTCTATTAAATATGGCTTCTTTAGTTCTGAATAAGACACAATTTAATGCCCAAGCTTGGCTCTTGAAAAACCCTAATTGTATTTTTGATTAGCTATCTCTTGTTTGATACCATCCCATAAAATGGGTTAATTCTAACTTTGCTGTCCAATAGGATGAAGTCTGTCCAATATGTTTTGACTGGGCTTTCTTTCTCACAATTTCAAGTCTCATATTAGTTATGACTTTTAATTTAGTTTATTTATATAGCGCCAATTCACAACACATGTCATCTCAAGGCGCTTTACAGTTCAACCAGATCATCCAGTCAAATTGATTAAAAGTTTTCTATCTAAAGAAAACCAGCTGATTGCATCAACTCCTTGACTTGAATGCAGTCCCTCACATTAATCATGCTTGTAGCGACAGTGGAGAGGAAAAAAGGAAGAAACCTCCAGCAGAACCAGGCTCAGTGTGAGCGGTCATCTGCCGAGGCCGACTGGGGTTCAAGGAGACAGAAGCAGAGATACAAAAACCAACTGTGAAAGGCAGCCCGTCCAGGAAACACACAGCCAGGCAGACAAGCTCCGAGCCAGCTCCAATGTCAGAGGATGAAGAGAGCCCATCCAGCCAGTCACCGTCAGAGAAACAGGACTACACTGGAAAAACAGGCCAATCTCCAACATCTATTAAAAAAAAGGTGTTGATGGCAGCAGCAAAGCTGATATTTCTCTCCAAGATGGTGTCACAGCCAAAAAGGAACAGATGAGGCGAAGCTACTATGAGAAAAAGCTGAGAGAGCATAACGTTAGAGATTGAACTAACAGATTCAGCAGAGTGGGAGAATAGAGATAGAATGAAGCAGAATGATAAAATAGGGGTGCCTAGGTCCTCCAGGAGTCTAAGCCTATAGCAGCATAACTATAGAGATAGCTCAGATTTTCTCTTTGTAACAAAGAGATAGATGTGCAATACACACACACACACACACACACACACACACACACATACATATCATAACAGTGCAGACGTCATCTTTCAAACAACTATCAAATACTACATGCTACTTTCTACTACATGATCATTTGAAAATATTAGCAAACCATATAGAAATATTTCCCAAATAGAACCCCCTATAATTGACCCATTTCTCTATAACACATCTGCTTACTTATGTAAATATCGACAAAAGCAAAAGTTACACTTTTGTTTTTAACAAGGAAGCAGAACCAGTCTTAGACCGCAGTTTCACAACAATGCAGCGCCCACAGGTGCTGCAGATTTACCTCAGTCCATCTGCAGTAGCTGACACCCTGAAACCAGCTGATTTTAACACTAAATACCTGCAGTTTGTGGCTGTATGTTATCAGCAAACCACCTCAAAGAAACTGTCAAATACTTTTCCCCGTCCAGCGTTTATAAGATTCCCTCTAACTTGGAGGGATTGACACCAGTTAAGTGCAGGAAGGAAGCAATTAAAGTAATCAGACCGCAGTTGGACTTCAGAGCTTGTTATAAAGAGGGGTTTGAACGGAGCTAGAGTGCCCTCTGCTGGTATATACTAGGAGTGCAGTATCACTGTTAATTGGTGGAGAAAGCTTTTTGCTGGTGAATTAACTAACAGTTATCATGTTTTAAAAAAAAAGAAGAGTAAGAGTTAAAATGCAGCATATAAAAGGGCCTAATGATCTAATGAAACAGTTTGTTGGTTGGTTTAATTGAAAAGATCTCCTTCTGTACTCTATATTTCATTAAAGTAAAAAAAAAATAAAAAAAAATCAATGTCTTAAAGTCAGATTAAACCAAACTTTAAGCTTCAGATTACTACTTAGAAAAAAAGAAAGTTTCATTGTGCTAAAACAGTTGGGCCAAGACAACACAAAGCCTCGCTATACCCCCACTGAGGCAGCAGCATCATGGTGTGGGTTTAGTTCGAAAATAGTCATCATTAGTTCAAAATGCAACTGCTTTCAATAAAAACCTCCAAGCCCTGATTTGTAAAGACCAATAGGACAGGATTTTTTATTTTTTTATTTATTTATTTATTTATTTATTTTAACCATTGCAGGTGGGCTGGATATAGCAACAACATAATTAATTAATTTTGATTGAAATTATAGGTTTATTAAAAGAAGCTCATTAGAAGGTGGTTGTTAATATATAATTCCACACTCAGATAGATTTAGAGAATTGTGCAAAGTTGTGCAGAAGAATGAAGTCAAAGAAAGGTTTGGAAAGCTTATAAATTGGGATAGAAAAAAGTTTGAACTCATGGGTGTGAACACTTTTGCTGCATAATATTGCATGCTTTTCCCTATTTATTCTTCTGTAAAAGAAGAAACAAAAACATATTAAATTGTACAGATATTATACAGAAGTTTGCTTTAAAAGCAAGTTTATAAAATGCTTTCCATTTGAGTAGCTAGGAGTGGACATAAAGTGAGTAAAAAAGCTATAAAGTCCAAAGAAGTCTTCACATCTTGAGAAGTTCTGTAGAACCTTAAGAAAGTCCACGTAGGTTTTGCTCCTTACAGAGAAGGAATGAGACAAGAGTGATGGTGAACCTCTCAGTTTTAAATCTGTTTAGCACTTTGGTTAGTGCCTACTGCTTTAAAGTGCTCTATCAATAAAGATTACCTGGCTGAAATTGGTCTGAAAATTGTTATTTTTTCATAGAAAAAGTTTTTTGATTGGTGGCTGAAGATCTAATCAACTTCATATGGCTTGATGCAGTGCCCTCCACATATGTTGGCATCTACAATAAAGATGCGTAAAATACCTTGAAATTCATTTATTCTTTTATTAAAGCACTGCAATCTGAATCTTGAAATTGTTATTTTGAACAAAACACCTAGAGCCACACTTACAAAAAAAATCAACTACTTAATGCTGTTCTCTTAGCTCTTTTTTTTAAATAGGAAAGACAGCAAAACATCCCAGTGAAGAAAAAGCAGATATAAACCAGCCACTGACCTTGATGTGTCCATATGTATACATTTTTGATTAGCTATAATCAAAAAAATATTTATAGCTATCGTATAAATATTTTTAAAGAGCACTGCCAAAACTTTAGCATCAGGGGTCAAAATCAAATTGAAAGTTTTCATGGACCCATGATTAATTATCTACAAATTTAACATCTCAATGAAAAAAAGCAGAAAAGAAAAGTGTTATTTTCTTAAAACCTTTAATGTATTTAGCATGATTCTGAGTGAAAAGTTGCAGGATGTTTATGACCCTGCTTAATATGATTTTAAAATGAAAAAAAAAAACAAAAAAAAACATGGCAAGTGGAAGAAAGCACTTTTTATTATACCACATGTTTTTATAATTCACACTACATCTCATCCTGAACTAAAATAAGTGCTCATTTATGTAAGGCTCATTTGCTGGAGGGCTAAATTTACCCTTTAACGCAAAATTATAAAATATGTGCCACAACTTTGATTAACCCTTACTTAAATTAACTTAACACATTTTTTCTTTCTACCAAATATAGAGGGGGAGATTGTCAGAAAAAAAGCTCGGTGTCACCTGATTAAAGCCACGCCCCTCGCACACCTCCTTCAAAATGTGCTAATTTGTGCAGTAAAGTTTCTGTTTGTGCCACTATCATTTATAAGACAATCTTAGAGATTTATCTTAAAACAGAAAAAAAAAGTTTTAGCAATGATTTTACTGGTTTGAGCAGCAATTTCTGTTTTTGTTGCATTCATTTTAAAGCAATTGAAAAAAGTTTAAGGTCGAACAGTTTGATCTTTCGTCAATAGATTACAAAAGCAACACAAACCACTCAGTAAATTCCACAGTGAAGGTGCAGTACAACAACAACTGAGGAAGACATACAGTATGTAGAGAGTTAATATACCAGTAACACTAATTCAGAGTGGGACCAAATGCACTCGGATAGGTGTTAAAATTAACTCTAAGTGTTACTTCAACACTGCAAAATTTGCTTTGTAAACACAGTAAATTCCAGTGTTAAATGTGCAGTGTCAAAGTACAATGACTCTTTTCGAGTTATTGCAACAACTATAGTAAGATATGCACTATGTAGAGAGGTAATTTAACACTAGTTCAGTGGGACCAGATGCACTCGGGTTGGTGTTAAATTTAACATGTTACGGGTGTCAACCTTGATAAACCTCTGGATGTTTTTTTATATATATCTTCAAAAAAGCAGCCAGCTGAATTTATTGGCTCTTAGATATAGAAGCTGCAATAGAATAGTTGTTGTTTCTGCCTCCAATAGATACGTTAGGTAGATGTGATGTTTGTTTTTTTATGCAACAATGTGGACATTATAATTGGCCCACTAAAAAGACATCAAAATTTTGTATTTCCATGTGACATTTGTCCCAGTTAAAAGCTAGTGATTTTATTAAGTGGTCATATTTCTGTTAACATAAGATGATCTAGACTAACTTGACGACAGCCAGATGCATGGCTAGGCGGAGCTAGACATGCATCTGGCTGTTGTCAGGTTAGATCTAGACGTGCTTAATGTAAAAAGTGTCTTGTGGATGCATCATTATTCATTGGTTTAACTATCTATGCAACCTGTTTGGCATCATGTTTTACAGGTTCCTCCTAACAATATCTATTTTGGGTGATGATATAATTGTTTATTTCATTTCAGGAGGAACACGTATGTCCTGAATATTAAGGAAGAAAAAGACATTTGCTGTTAAAACAAAACAGTTTATGCTTTTAGAACAGAAACTCATTTATAAAAAATCAGCTTAGGAGAGTGAGGCGAGCGGGTTGGGGGAATCTGGCAAAATTGGGGATAA
Source organism: Cyprinodon variegatus (assembly GCF_000732505.1). Taxonomy (NCBI): domain Eukaryota; kingdom Metazoa; phylum Chordata; class Actinopteri; order Cyprinodontiformes; family Cyprinodontidae; genus Cyprinodon; species Cyprinodon variegatus. The sequence continues at coordinate 498,533 of NW_015150576.1, forward strand.
AGTTCATGAGTTTTTCTCTCGTTATCAGAAAGAGGAGAAGGAAATCCCCAAACCAAGACGGAAGCAGATCCTCTTTCCTTGATACTCGGCCCTCCGATCCCATTCTCTCTGTCTCACGCCTCTCCTTTCCTCACTGAGGGATGCTGTGAGCAGGATATTGATCATAACAGGGTGATTCAGCTCACTGCTTATCAGCTCAGGAAGTTTCCTGTGTTACTGTGTTTCACAGTGCCTGGGGACACAGAGGGAGGCTTTTAACAGGGACTGGCATGGTTTCCTCTGATAGGTGGGAGCTGGCTCTGAACTTTTTCCTCATCTCAATGTTGATGAGAACACAGAATTTAAGAAAGTGGCAATTATTTTTCTATCAAAATTATGATTTACCTGTTTATAACTAAAACTTTTTCTTACATCTAGTAGACATTTTTATTTAGTTTAGCTTAATCAGCTTTGATAATTATTAAAATAATTATTGAGAAGGAAGCATCACCATACCTCAACATCAGCCAGAGGAAATTAGTTGAATTCCTCGCTATTAGCTGTGAGGATTTTAGGAGTAGATATTCTCTTCTACATTAAATAAGATTTAGATCTGGGCTTCAATTTCTTTCTTTTCTAGGACTTCTTTGTGGGTTGTGTGATAAAGTTTGGATAATTTTTCATGTTGCAGGGTCCAGTTCAACCACACCTTCGATTTTCCAACAGAAGGCCGGATATTTTCCTCAAACTCCCGGTCGGATACACAGTAGAATACATGGAGTTTATGATGGTGGAATGCAGAGGTCTCGATCTAGCAAAGCCTTTCCAGAACATGACACTTCCACCTCCGTGCTTCACAGTTGGTAACAGGTTATTGTCCTGGAATAGTCCCTTTGGTTTATCAAAAACAAATCTTCTGTTCTGGTGTCCAAACAATTAAGCTATGTACTTACAGGTCAACAGACATCATCTTAGAAGACAAGTTATTTATGCAAGTTATCTATGGTAAATGACAGTGTGACATTTTCTTTTTCTTTTTTTTTTTTAAAACATGTTTTCCTTGCACGCCTTCCATGGATGAGGATAAAAGAAAACGAATGAAATTGCTTCTTAAGATTCCTTATATTATACTGAAAATCCTTGTTGCATCAACTCAATTCAATTCAGTTTATTCATATAATGCAAATTCACAACACATGTCATCTCAAGATTATACTGTCAAATTGATTCAAAGCATGAGTGTGCAAACCTCTTAATTGCACATTGTAATAGAACATAGGGTTCTTACCTGTCTCAAGTAGTCTAGATGGATTTTTTTTCAGAGATGTTAGAAAGGATCAAAATGTTCATTGTACATATACCAATACATAATGGACAACAGCAACATTAAAAAAAACTTTTCTGCAAAAAATGGTAGCCTAAACAGCAACTAGACAGATTCTCTTTATTACAGTATTTATTTTTTCTTTTTAGCTATTATTGGGAAGGACTTTAAAAACTACGAGGGAGTATTAGTGCCATATCTAGGTAAAAAAACAAACAAAAGTGTCAAACTCAGAACAATAAGTTCTAGTATTCGAGGCGGACAAACAAATTTCTCAAAATAGTTATTAGAAACAGAACCAAAGAGAGAAGTGTGGGCCCATGAGGCAGGAACCTCTGCAGGAGCAGACAACAGGTTAGTGACCACGTCTTTCTGGAAGTGGATGATAAGGAACGTGTGAGTCACTAACCTGGTCTTATATTTCAAGGCGGGCCCAGAGGGAAAGGATGGTTCCAGCTGGTCGGCTGCCAACAAGATGCAGAAGCTGATCTACTGGTGGTCAGAGTCGGTGTCGGTGACATGCTCACTAGTCAAAGCCAGGAGTTCAGAGATCCAAAAAAGTGCCGAGGGGAAATCCAGATCAGAGTCGGGTAACAGTCCCAGGCTCAGTACACAGACAGGCAGAGATCCGGCAGGAGTCAGAAGACAGTTCAGGCAAACAATTCAGACGGGCACAGCCAGACTCAGAGGTCCAGAGGCAGAACGGGACAGGATCAGGCAATCAGAAATACAGGAATGCTAGCGAACTTCTCATCACTGGCTTGAAATAATCTGGCACTGATGACTGGTTTGAAGGCTTGTTTCATAGAGGCTGAAGCACGTGGATTAGATGAGCGGTAATGATAACTGGGCAGAGCTACGCAGGTGAGTGAAATGTTTAATCAGAGCAGACATCAGTGCCAAGATCATGACAGTAAGTCAGTAAAGTCGAAAATGTTGAGAATAAATTCATACTGACAATAAAAATGTTAAAAACAGTTTCAGAACTGAAGTGCAGAGATGGCAAAAGTACCCACTTTCCGTACTTGTGTAAAAGCACAGATACTTGTGTTAAAAAATACTCTGGTAAAAGTGGAAGTACTGATTAAACTTCTTTACTCAAGTAAAAGTAACAAAGTACAGGCTTGTAAA
>NW_015150576.1:501156-505765 GCF_000732505.1 Cyprinodon variegatus
ATGACGTGAAAAATAATAACGGTAACTCCACTGAAATGATTCAAAACTAAAGTAACGAGCCAATTTTTTAAAATATAAGGAGAAGAAAGTACAGATATTTGTGTAAAAATGTAAGGAGTAGAAGTAAAAAGTCGCCATAAAAATAAGTAGTAAAGTAAAGTAAAAAATCAGAAAAATCTACTTGAGTACAGTAACGAAGTATTTGTACTTCGTTACTTCCCATCTCTGCTGAAGTGTTAGACGTACCTACAGATATCAGACTGTATATCTTGACTGTATGCTATTTGGTGAACTTAGTAAGCCTCCATTCTCTGAAATTGTATCTGTTTATTGTTATTGATTACATTTACACTATATTTCAACCTTATTCTCAGTATTTCGATTCTACTGACTTGGTAAGGAAGAGGGGGAAAATCCCTCCCACCTATTTATTATATCTTAATGTTAACCTAATACTCTTTGTGAGTTTCTTTCAGGAGTATATATGCCTGAATAGAAGGTCCTAAACTGGGGTGGGACTTCCAGTTTACCCCAGCATTGTTGAGGGGTGGGGTTATGTGCTGATAACTGGTGGATACTTTCTTGTTCTGACTTCCCCACTGTCTGCCAAATTTCAAAACTGCGTGTTGTTCCTTTCTTTTTACTTTGTGAAATTCATACTGAAATGCACTTTTTGTTTTTGTGAACAAACTAACCAAAGAGGACAAACAGTTGTGCCTGAAAGTTAACATACAAGGAAATTATATATTTACACAAGCAATTCAAATAACACAGAACTGAAAAAGTAATATTAAATACAAATTTACTTTAAAAAACAGTCCCAGACAAATTAAAGTACCTTACTCATGAATAGTGAAATGACATTCCTGTCAACAAAAGGCAGACTAAACATTTCCTGAATATTACAGAAAAACACCTGATTCCAGTGATTACCTCAAAGTTTTGCTCAGCTAAATTTTAGCTCAGGAGCTCCTGCAGGCTTGTTTATTTGTTTTATTTAATGATATATCCATATGAATACAGTATATATATTCAAAATCAATATCATGATTTCCATTTTTATTATTTTTATTTATCATTTTAATTTATTTTCTGTCTTCAATGGAAGGGTTTTAAAGGACTAATGAGGAAGCAAAAACAGCACAGACAGAGCTGCAAAAATTCCAAACAAGCACTCGAATTAGGTTTAAGCTGTAAAAGTGACAAAGATCTCATGTATCCTCTCTATGTTTGGACTAACATGTAGGGCTGGGAGACAGAACTTGATGTTGGGGGTCACAGATCCAGAAGGTATCTTTTACACTAAAATGACTCTTAGGTTATTCAACAACCAAAAACAAAACAGAAAATATCCACCATGCCGACAATGAAACATGATGGTTACTTCTTTGTTAGACGGATCCAATGCTTTTGGTAAGATGGATGAAGTTATTAAAACTCTGCATATCAGTCGGTTTTAACCCAAAACTTTCAACTGTTTGCTGGTGAGCAATAAAGAAGGAGCAGATTTATTACTCAGGATAGAAATGAAACCAGTAAAACACTAAGATCCCCACAAAAACTAATCCAAAAGAAGAAATACAAAAATAAATTCTATATTTTTTTTTATAAAGGTGGACTCTAACTGACCACATATTTGTACTTGCAGAAAAACACCTGTTACACTACAGCAAGGCAAGGCAAGGCAAGGCAAGGCGGTTGTATTTGTATAGCACATTTCAGTACAGAAGAAAAACAAAAGCAAGAATATTTGTAAAACAAATAAAACAATTTGATCATAAGCCTGGGTTCGTTTAAATCAACACTAAAAACACATTTGTTTAGGATTGCCTTCAACTGTTGTAGTTAAAAAGTTCAACTGAAACATCATTAGTTGAACTTTTTTATTTCCTTTAGTCCAACTGTTTTTAATGTTCTTTCTTGTTTCTGCATTTTTTATTATTTATTTTTTTCCTACTTTGATTTTCCTATATTTGAATCATGTAAAGCACTCTGCATTGTCTTTGTACTGAATTGCGGTATACAAATAAATTTGCCTTGCCTTGCCATAAAAGCAGAATAAAAGAAAGTAAAAAAAAAAAAAAAAGCAAACAGAACTAAATCTAACAGTGATGGTAGTGGACAATGTTTATGATTGAGGATTTGGGCATAAAAACCCATAAAGAGACCAGAACAGAGATGCAAAGATACACTGAATCTTCATCTGTACACATATTTTCTTGGTTCATGCTTTATGGGACATAAAGTAATTCCAGTAATTCTGCAGTTAGATTTCTTAAATGTCAGATTAGTCATCCGCTTGTTCAGCACACTTTGGGAAATCCAGTTTCACTCCTCCGTTTCTCTCGGAAGTGGCTGGTCTGAACTTCCCTAATATCTGACCACAAATCTAACGATCAGAGCTGTGCAGCTTCATACACATTAAAACCTCAAGAGCTTATGCTGAGACCTTGCCAGTGACACATACTTTAAATTAAAACTATGACAAAATGTTTAATTTAGTTCATTTATCAGATTAAAATGACTTTTAACATTTATAGCTTTAAGCATCAAACATACTTTTTGTTAGTCCCGACTGTCTAAGTGAAATGTAGTCATGTGCTGTTTTTATTAGTTTAGATCAAAATCCTTATAATTACCAGAAAATAAGCTTTAAACCATCAGTCTGTATGCAACTAATCTGTTTTCATGTAGTAAAATTAGCCACTGAAATAAATGTACCTTTTAATGACTATGAAGATATATGGAAATGCAGAAGATTACTTGACATGCAGCAACATTTTTTTGACACCCACAAAAAAAAAAAAAACGTAGTCCTTCCTTTCAGGAAGTTTTTTTTAGGATTTCCTTCTATTCCTGTTTAATTCTGTTTTAAAGTTAAACAAGATGATTATTTGTTTCTGTTTTACTTCTCCATCAGAATGCTCTACCACCTTCAATCTTGATTTCAACATTTCACATCGGGAGAATATATTTGAACAGTGAGTTGGCTGCATTCTGCACATGTCATTAGCCCATTTCATTCAGTGCCATCAGGAGAGTCGTCTCAGCTGCAGAAGAGCTGATGGCGTTTGACAAAGTTGTGCATACGCTGCACTTAAAGCATTTAATGAAGAGGCAGACGGGCACACACTGATGTTTGGGAGGTGGGGGTCATAAGCAGATATTGATAGATCAGGGCTGTGCTCCTCCTCATCCAGCCAAGACACAAGTCAGCATGAAGAGCTGGGAAATCAATAGATGCACGGCTTTCAGTCAGTGAAAAGAGGCTGGGGCCAGCAACACAGAGCAGGCCGGATCAATGGGGCTGCTCCAGAGCTAATTGTGTCATTAATTATTGATGGTAACAACTGACAGTTATTGACAAAGCCTGAAACAGCTAACATATACTGTGTGTTCATGTTAACAGAGCATAGTGTTTGTGTTTTAGTCCTCGCAGCTTTGATTTGCTTGTTCTTCTGCGGAATACTTAAAAGAACATAATTGAGAAGTGATAGATAATAATTCTGCATTTGCCTCTTCAGCCTTAAGGAGTCCCCTTATGGGAAAAAAAAAGTTTTATCTCTGTTACAACAGGTTGTGAAAGCAGAAGTCACAATTGCACAACATTTAAATTCCTAATTCATGATTTATAACATTTTACTGCAACCTTTCACTAATATAGAATATAGGCATAAATTGGGTGCATTATTTTTTTCCATCTATTTAATGTGTTTCCTGCAGTCTAAAATAGAATATACACACATGATGAGTAGAAGCAAAAATGAGCCATTTTTTTTTTCATTTCTAACACATAAAATGTGTGGCATACATGTATGTTGTTTGATATGAAAACCTTCGGTTAAATTATAAATTACGTGCTCTTAACCACATCTTTGGTTTAATATCATTAGTTGTGGTATATTTAAAAGAACATTGCTCACAACAGGCAGATGGCTAAAAGATTTTTTTTAAATGCACTATATCTTATAAAATCAGGACATATCGATAAAGTCATAGACATCCATCAGATTGCTATTAAACTAAAACAAGTTCACAATCTTACCTAGAGGTCAAACATGGTGGTGGTAGTGTGATGGTCTGGGCCTGCCTTGCTGCTTCATGATCAGGAACTATGAGTTTAACTTTTTGGCAAAATACTAAAGGAGAATTTCTGATCATTATCCTGTGACTTTAAGCTCAAGTGTGCTTGATATAATAGAATAATAAAATAAAACATACCAGCACATTCCCTCTTACAGGCTTAAAAATGGTGCAGGGTTATTACCAGTCAAACCAAAGTCTTGAGAAGTAAGAGCCAACTTGATACACAAGTTATTATGCTAGCATGTTTTTCTAATGATATATGTACTGAGTTTTTTGCATGTATGAAACATATGAAACAAGGAATGCATACTTGCAAAATATCAGTCTATGTGTAAAAATGATTTTTTTACTATTAAAGGTTTTCGCAAATTTTTGAAAAGCCCTGCCCTCTCCCCATTTAAAGAAAAATGAACATGCACAACCCTGTACCCGCTCCCAAAAGGACACACCTATTAAACGCATGCGAGAGCATGCACAGGCCCATTTCTCTTCGTGCACGCTCTGTTTAAAATAAAAGTAGCTG
>NW_015150576.1:506355-512998 GCF_000732505.1 Cyprinodon variegatus
ACACTGTAGCTTTAAGTGAATTTTCAGTGTTATTCTTAATCATGATTGTGTTGATCAGGCAGAATAAAAGCTACATACCTTATTTTATAGATTTTATAAATGTAAACAATATCTTGCTATTTAAACTTGAAGAAAATTCACACAGATCTGTCTACCATTTTGCTTTTGTAATTTCTCACACTTTTTCAAACTCTCTTTTTTTACTGGAGGTTAGAGATATTGTACACCAGCTGTACCTGCTAATATCCCATACTGATCCAGTTCAACTGTAGAATGGTAGAACCATATATCTTGCCATGTGAGCTAAAGCTTTAGCATTGACATAAACATCATTAGAAAAACACAAACAGATTAACACAGAATTAAATGTACTCTGTGTTATTTATTAACAAATAAGCATCAAAAAGAAAGAAATAACAGTTCAATGTAAAGTGCACTGGATATCTGATATTAAATCACCGATCTCTGATCCAGATAATTAGGCAGAATCAGAGCCGATATGCGATCCAGGAATCAGATTGGTGCATTCCTGTTAGTGTCAGAAGATGGATTAAAGGACTGAGAAAATTCCTTTCTTTAGATTAGATGTCAGCAGCTTTCACAACCCTAAAGGTATTTTTTTTTTTTTGCTCCTGCTTAGCAACATTTGCACAAAAAAGTTAAAAGCCTCCAAAGACCAAATAGCTAATTTTTATGATACCAGCTATTGGAAGATTTTTAAGATTATTAAATCAAAGAATATCCATTTTATTTGTTGTTAAGGTTTAAAAATGTTTTTTATGTCATTCATGTCATTTCATTTTCACAAAATGATGTAAAAAAAAAAAAAAAAAAAAAAAAGCAATTTATATATTAGCAAAAAAATATTCAACTAAAAAATACTATTCCTCGCTTATTCTTAGTGGAAATGTTTTGCATGAATTGCATAAAAAGGCCTTGGGAAAAAAACCCTATAGCAAGCACTTTTTAAAAGTAGCTTTATATTTTAAAATTGAATTCTCAGTTCTTCAAAAACTTTTGGTCAAAGTTTGAAAGAGCCCCAGTGAAGGGACAGCTGAGGGGCCCCACAAAGGCTCTGGAGCCACAGGTTGCAGACCCTTGCTTTAGACATTAAGCATCCAAACGTCTGCCTCACTTCCATCATAAAAATGAAGAGAAGACTGCCTTCAAGTCAGCAGAGTATCCCCTGGTAGGTGACGCAGAACCTCGTTAAGTGGATAGCATCATAAACTCAAAACACAGAAACGATTTTAAACAGATCATGTTGAATTTATCAAGGAATCTTCATTACAAACATTTATATTGTAATCATAAAACTTTCCATTTTTCATCTCATAAGAAGAAGACAGTATAAATGTATACATTTCTTTCTGACATAACTCGATTCAAATACTGCTTTGCCTTTTTTTTCAACAGTTTGAACTATTTGTAATTAAAAATTATATTTGTTCTCCATTTTACAAAGAAAAAAGAAAACAGTGTAGTTGTATTCTACGTGGTCATTACTGGACTAGATTGTCATGATTTATTTTCTACTGTTCCTGTGATTGTAATGATAATAACCAGCAGATGAAAATCCCTGTTTTTCCTTTGCAGCTTCAATTCTACAGGACCAAAGTCCTGTAGAGAACCTGCTGGTAGATCCAGAATGCTGGAGAATAGATTTCCACAAAGAGGAAAGGTCAGAAACTCATGCCTGTAAGCTTAGTAGTGGAAAATGTTATAATAGGTGGTGTTTTATGCTGTAGAACATTATCTGTATTAACAGCAGAGATAATGTTGTGGCTTAGTGCATATTTGGACTAAGTATGACTATAGTTAATTATTTCTTTATGAAATACTGAAATGAAATGAAAATGCTGTCACATTTTTAAGATAAGTGGCCAATGATGCAATGGAGATTTCCATATATTTAAAGAGTTTAAAAGCAATTCTAGAGATCCGTTGTTTTGAACTTTCAAAAAAACTTTACATGTAGATTTTTTTTAACATGTCCACTTATTTGTGTTTATTTTCCTGACTTCCAGTTATTTTATTTGCAGGATCTCCTGCATGTTTGGAGTAAAAACGTTTTAAACTTTCATTTACTGTCTCTCTTATTCTCTCATCATTCTGCTCCAAATGATTTTATAGGCTTAAAATCAGATTATTATAATATTTTCTAAATATTTCTGCAGGGCAATAGACTGCAGTTTTTCAAAGTGGAAGTATTAAGTTGTATTTTAAATGAAATACTGTCAACTTATTACATAGATATCATGATTTTATCTTTTAATGATGAACAATTGACATAATGGACAAATATTTCCGCAGGGGTACATTAATTTCAAGATTATAAACAGCAGAATAAAAATTTTAAAACTTATACGGAAATACATCTGATTATCCACATTAAGCAACTTTAGGCTTAATGTTGGAGTGAACGTCAACCCGAAAAAAAAAAACGAGGTGCTGTAATGACTCAATCTGACCACTAGATGGCAGAAGGTTCCCTATGATGATTCAAGATATTTTGTTTGTGACAGACAGCATTTCAGAAACATTAAAATTATTTTTGCATTGCTCTCGTTGCCAAGAAAAATATGTAAAGAATAAAAGTATATATGAAAAGTAATAATATATAGGGAAAATAAGATAGAAAAGATAAAATACAAAGAGATATATATTTGTTTACTTATATCATATTAGCAGGTAAGGTATTATGAAGTGACATCATAAAATTGTTAAAGATGGTTGTGTGCAGAGTAATGAATGTTTAAATATGAATAAAGTTGGTATTGTATATGTATTGTTATTCAGCAGTTATTGTTTAGCCATTAGAAAGTGGCAGCTATTGAAGAAGTGAGTTGTGTGTGTGCTTTGTATGTTTTTTCCTCCATTATCATTATGCTTTTCATACAGAATTTTTCTCCGGCATGTTTTCAGCTGCTTTTCTGCTGCAAAATGCTAATAAAGGCAAGATTTAGCAGATATCAATTAGCATATTAAAAAAGGTGCACATATGTATATATATATATATATATATATATATATATATATATATATATATATATATATATATATATATATATATATATATATATATATATATATATATATATATATATATATATATATATACTTGACTTCTGTTAATTACTGCACTTCAATAAGTGCAAATAATGTTTTGATTTGATAAAAAGATTTTTTTATAGGCAAATCTAGATTTAGTTAAAATAAGAAACATTAATGGCTGCTGGATTGATTACCATGTTGTTTTCTTGTATTAAATTTCATATTTATATCTGTTGGTGCTTAAATAGGAAAGAACTGGATTTCTTCTCTTGTCCCCTAAAGATTCATGACCTCTTATTTGAAATGTTAGTTTGGAGCATAGCTTTGAAGTATCATGCTTACCAGTTATAATTAGAACAATCAATTATAGGAGCTAATTAGGTCACTAATGAGGCTGTTAAGGTCACATGACTCAATGGTCTTTACACTGTTCTATGATTTTTTTTTTTTTATCTTTAAGAGTCAAAGATCCAAACATCACCTAAAGATGCTGACATGTCACTTGCTTTCGCCTCATATCTAAACATATGAACGGTTATAAAAACCATCTGGGCAGTCATGTTAAGGCTGCACTGTAGGTGTTAAAAAATAGAGATTATTTCATTCCTGTCTTGAACCACTCATCTTCCAAAGAACATCACTGTCTTCAAATAAGTGTCCTTTGTTAATGTGATGCAGATGACCCGCTGAGTCTTGACCCTAAGTAGCTGGCTGTGTGACGGCTTTGTTTAGATGCTGCTTTCCTTCTCCAACACAGAGCTCTGACCTTTTCTCTCTGCACTGCACCAGAAAAACACTGCTGAGTTTGTGTTTGGGTGTTTCAGGGGAACCAGTCTCTGACCGGGAGTCTCTCTTTTATGTTTAAAAACTTGATTTAAATCTTCTTATTTTATTGTAATGAACTATATTTTGGCAGAAATAACTAAAATATATTAAAAGACCTTCATTATTAAATGTGTACAAAGGGTTGGTTTATCTATTGTTAGGAAAAACTTGTATTTTAAAATTTATTTAAGACAAAATCATGGAAAAACAGAGCAACAATTAAAGTGATTATTCTGCTCTGCCCATAAAGCATCTCAACCTTCTGCTAAAATGGGCATAGGATAAGAGTGGCACACCGTGGGACTTTACACGATACAAACTACATGTTGCAGCATATTTAATGCTTTTAAGTGCAAGAGCAAATCCAGACCAGATAACACTAGAAAAGCTGCACAATCTAGACCAGTCAAACATGTTTTACCAATCAACTAGTTTGCTCTTTCATTTCAAAATGTCAAATTTATTTTACAAGAAAACCACAAATTCTGTATTTAAATGCAAGGTACTGCCGATAATTTGCAGTAAAGTTCTCCAAATCGTCCCTCATTGCTGAGGAATTGCACTGTGGGGCCCAACCCACTGAGTTAGCTTGCAGGTATTGGCTGTTCAAACATCTGGCCTGAAAAACAGCTGAATAGAAAAGGCATGTTCTCTCATAAAAGCTAGTGTCACCTTTTAAAATGTACCGCAGATCCCCTCAGGCAGCAACAAGTTCATGTTTTGACTGACGATTGTGTAAGAGCGTTTTACTGTCAGTTCTCACAGCCATCAGCGGTTGAACAAATTACACTAAGGAACTCAGGAATCTGGTAATAAAAGAAAACAAAAACAATCCAGAAACAAAGAAAAACAGCTTGGCTGTTGTTGACCATAATTGAACCTTATACACATGACTGGCAATCGCACCTTCTCTTAAGATTTGTTTTGGCTGTTTTTTTGTTTTTGTCATGAAGTATTCCCACGTTCAAAAGTGACCTTTAACGCCTACATTAAAGCCTCACATTTTTTCCCCCTCAAAATAAATACTTTGTAAGCAAAGAAAAAGAGATTTAACATTTCTGGACCACCAGTTTTATTTATCATGGGTTTTTTTTTTTGTTAAACTTTTTTGTTTTTTTCAAAAAAATTATACAAGTAAAACATTAAGTAATCAAGTTCTCTGAAAAGCGTAAATAGTATTTACACCTGGTAGGTATAAATAAAACATTTATCCTTGCAATTTATGGCTACAAATTACAGAACACCAATCATTTAATAAACAAAGTATAATCCAGTGTGGAACATATATTTAAGATGCAATGTCCACCATGGAGGTAAGATCAAGGCAAACAGAAATGAATCCCCCTGCAATCATTCAACAGCAAGAAATTATATGAGAGGAGAAACTAAAACCTGTCTTTATTGGATGCTTTAGAGACAAAGTGGAGCCCTACAGCTCTGGTTGACTTCCTAAAAAAACTGAAAAAACAAACAAAGATAACCACTCAAACAGCCATGCATGGGCAGTTCTAGATAGGGGCCAACTGGGGCCATTGCCCCTGTAGATCATGTCTTGGCCCCTGTTATGGCCCCTGTACTGAAGCCATAAAACTTAAAAGAAATTCTAATGATGATATGCGCTGGAACAGACATGGTTACTAATAGGTCTTTTGGATCTATTTCATTTTTTTTCTTTACAAATTCTGTGTTACTAATTATTTAAAAACTAAGGTGATAGCATGAGTGGTATTGTGATAGGATCCCAGTTTTCCTCTGCTAAATGTTTTTTTTTCAAAACAAATTGCTCTAATTTTGGGGGCTGAATATATCAGTTTTTCTTGAGTTTTAATTCAGATTTTATAGAAAACTGTAATTTTAACTTAAATTAAGTCAAAAAAATGTAAAATTCCTAAATTATGAATGTATATTGACCTCATAAGAAATAGAATTTTAATTAAACCTAATTGCATAGAAATTTCACTTCATGCAGAAGTGTATTTTTTATTTCATGCTTTTCTGGCCCCCCATAAAAACACTCTGGCCCCCTCTTGGCCACCGGGAACATTTGGTCTAGATCCCCCACTGCAGCCATGTAACATATTTATACATTTATAGCACCAGTAAAAAACCCAAAACATTTTATATTGGGCCACTTTAGCATCTCTAAGTCTTTACTTTGCCTATTTATCAGTTTTAGCCATATTGCACAATTTAAAAGAACAAATTCCTCCTTTTTATGATTAGCATTTTTTTTTTGCTCTTGAGAAACTCGAAAAATACTGTGGAAAGTAGTATATGTTGGAGAATATGGGTATCACTCTATCTATCTATCTATCTATCTATCTATCTATCTATCTATCTATCTATCTATCTATCTATCTATCTATCTATCTATCTATAGATAGATATAGATATCTATCTATCTATCTATCTATCTATCTATCTATCTATCTATAGATATATAAATATATATATCTCTATATATCCATATATAGATAGATATCTATAGATATAGATCTATCTATCTATCTATCATCTATCTATAGATATATAAATATATATATATCTATATATCCATATATAGATAGATATCTATAGATATAGATCTATCTATCTATCTATCTATCTATCTATCTATCTATCTATCTATCTATCTATCTATATCTATCTATCTATCTATCTATCTATCTATCTATCTATCTATCTATCTATCTATCTATCTATCTATCTATCTATCTATCTATCTATCTAATGTATCTATCTATCTATATCTATCTATCTATCT
>NW_015150576.1:513713-545063 GCF_000732505.1 Cyprinodon variegatus
CGGGGAACAGGTAACTCCTCTCCCCCGCGCGCGCTTCCTTGTTTTCGGCTTTCATTTGGATAACAAACCCTCCAACCCCCGGATCCTTAGATATTTCCAGCCGTGCTTATTTTAGCAGACATTTCTGTTTATATATGTCTGCAGTTAGCCTAGCCAGCAGCCTCACAGCTGCCAGTATTTCACTAAAAAAAAAAAAAAAAAAAACCTTATTTCTTTTTATTTTTCTTCATTTTTATAGATTTCACTGCTTTTGTTAAATGTTGCTGGGTTTTTCCCCAGTTCTCTCAGGATAACCTCCCTCTATCTGTTTATGTATCTTGAGTCATCTGTGGTTTTTTTAAGAACACAGATTAAGGTCTGTGATGATCATATTTCCTGCCTCAGAGTTTATCTGATGGTTTAGAGCAGACTGAGGCTTGGAGATGTCAGGATTATGCTTATGTAATGCTTCTGTGGGGATGGTATAAATAGCACACACAACAGGGAAGAGGGGAAAATGGGGGGCAGCTGTTGGAGCTGCTGCTACAGTTAAAGTTAAAGTGTTTTTAAGGAGCTGAAGGTATAATCTGCCCTTCTTACTGTGCATCCAGATAACCAGTTGTTTGCAGGGCTTTTAGAAGTTGCCTTCTGCTGTGAGATAACCATAACTCACACCAAGACTCTTCAGATGATCCACTCCTTCACGTTTCTGCATAGTTTTAGCCTTAACAATGCAACCTTGATGTGCTTTATTGGGATTTACGGTGCATTGTTTAGAGGAGAGATATACCGGTAAATGGATTATTTCCCCACAGCATGATGGTGTCACCCCCGTGTTTTATAGTGGGGATGGTGTCTTTAAGCTGTTGGATTCCAGAATAGTTTACAAATGAATGTCTGTTTGTGTTTAGCTCATGTAATACTGTGTAGATGGGAGTCTCTCAGCAAAGACCTTTAACCCCACACTGCTCCCCAGGCACCGCACGATGGCAGCCCACTGCCCCCCAAGGGGATGGGTTAAATGCAGAAATCAATGTAAGATCAATTAAGTTCAATTATTATTATAATAGAACCTGGGTTTGTCTCCACTAGCTTCAGCTTGTGCCCATTCTTCTTTGCAAAATAGGTGAGCATTATTTAATTTTTTTTACTTCTCCTCACAATTTCTGGATTGGATTGAGTTTGTTCCACCACAGGGATTTGCTTTGAATTGAAACCATTCCATAGTAGCTCTGTTTAGGGAAGATGTTTCTTTATTTTCTTTCATCTGTTGTAGCCTATAACATGATTTCTCTATGGATTTACTCATGTCTGATCAGCTTCACCATAAAAATTCCCACAGCATGATGCCACCGCCACCATGATTCACAATGGGTACCATGTGTTCAGCGTTTATGTGTTCATTTACCAAGCAACTTACCATTTGCACTGATCTTCTGTTTTGGTCTCATCAGATTTAAAAAAAATAAATTAAAAATATATTTTTTATACTAGCAAAACTTCTTAAAGCTTTTTTTTAAGCCTAGATTTTGTCAACAAATCCCTAACCTTAGCTGTTGAACTCCTCTAGAGTTACCCAGAGCCTCCGGACCTCCATGTATCGTCATCTTTACACGAGCTGCAACATAAAATGCATATAGAAAACACTGGAAGTAGTTGTTGTAATCTGCCAAGCTGAGAGTTTAGGGTGGGATTACACTCAGAAGGTTCTCTAGAAGAAGCTGCTGTCTGTTTCAGAGATGAACTTATCTGTCCTTATCTCTGTGCTCTCCTCCCTTCCCGCGCTGTAACATCCAGGCTCTCAACAGGGGCATAGCCACCGTCAAGGAGGACACGGTGGAGATGCTGGCCAGCTATGGCTTGGCTTACTCCCTGATGAAGTTCTTCACTGGTCCCATGAGCGACTTCAAGAACGTGGGCTTGGTGTTTGTTAACAGCAGGCGCGACCGGAGGAAGGCTGTGCTCTGCATGCTGACAGCTGGAGTCATCGCTTTCACCCTCCACATCTTGATAGGTGCACATTTATTCTGTTCTGTTGACAGCTTTATTCCTCTAGGAAAATTTGGAATAGGAGATTTTTATTCTGCTAATATATCGTTTCTATCCCATTTTTTTCCCCTTCAGCTTACACAGATTTGGGATATTACATTATCAATAAACTCCACCATGTGGATGAACCTGTTGGGAAAAAGACAAGAAAGGCGTTCTTATACCTCGCTGCATTCCCTTTGTTGGATGCAATGGTGAGTGTTTCAGAAAAACGCAGGATTAAGCCACACATGACCTAGAAAGGTTTTTATCCTCTGTCATGTTAGTCACTTTAATAGAAATTTTCTTTTTTTTGCGTCTGAAAATAACCTTTCTGTCCACCTGTTTTGGCCTCCAGGCATGGATCCATGCAGGCATCCTCCTTAAGCACAAATACAGCGTCATTGTGGGCTCTGCCTCCATCTCTGATGTTGTGGCTCAGGTAATGAGTAGCTTTGGATCTTTTTCATTTTATTAAAAAAATCTAATTACCGGTAAATTTGGGATTTTTACCAGGACTGAAAACATGGACAAAAAAAATGATAATTCCTGATCTAATACCCTATCCTGTTAACCTAACGCTCCATCCATTCTTCTGTGTTTTAAGCTTCACAATAACAGGAAATCATGAAACGATGCTATTAAAAGCTGTGTTGATGATATCAGCTGCAATAGATCAAAGTTTCCTTTACTTATCCTCACTAATCTATCCTGGAGCTCTTATCAGTCAGCTTACTGTAGGACGACTTCATTTGATTGGCTGAATGTTATTCTCTGATATTTAAAGGTATAGTGTAGGATTTTCTTTTTCCGGGTGGATCCTCAAAATAAGTGGTCCTCGTAATTGTCCATCATTCTGCTGATATGTTTGGAGAGGGTTGGTCTTTTCAAAAATTCAAGAAAATCCTCCACTATTAAGTGCTTAGCCAGGAATATTACTTCCAAAAATGTGTTGTTTTTATAAAAATCAGTCATAAGCTGGAAATAATCTTGGGCTTAAATCTGTGCCTCATATATTTTTAATGTCGTCTTGCATCCTGCAGATTGTGTTCGTGTCTATTTTCCTGCACAGTAACTTGGAATGTGTGGAGCCGCTGCTCATTCCGATCCTTTCACTCTACATGGGTGCTATGGTCCGCTTCAGCATCGTCGGTATCGGCTACTACTGCAACATTCATGACATCATCCCAGAGTCCAGCGGGCTCGACGTTGGGGTACCCTCTGTCTCTCTTCCAATGCAGTTTATACCTGATGTGAATGATCAAAATCAGGTTAAAGATCGTTCTTTTAAATGATATATTTTCCTCTCTGCAGGGTGACGCTACAATCAAAAAGATGCTGAGCTTCTGGTGGCCTCTGGCCCTCATCCTGGCCACGCAGCGCATCAGTCGACCCATCGTCAATCTCTTTGTGTCCCGAGACCTCAAGGGGTCCGAAGATGCCACGAAGGTGCGTCTCATTTACATCTTATAGTCAAACCTGCGCCTCTTTGTGTTTCTGTTCCAACTTTAAGATAGATTTTTTTCAGTAAAGCTGCCACTGAGTCCCTTCAAAACTGTAAACATTGGTTTTACGGCTGGGTTTGGATCCAGCCGACCAATTTTCACAGCTTAGAGAAACTCCGTCTGGAGCTTTCTGGCTCATACGACCAGCACAGCTACTAGAGGCAAGACAAAGCTGTTTACCACAACGAGCTGACTGACAACACAGGCTGCCAGCGGTTTGGGTGATTCACCGCATAGATGGGAAACTCAGGGCATGATTACTCTGCTCCAGAACATTCCTGCGTGGCTCTGCTGTTCCTGCCTATTGTTGCCAGCGACAAAACAGTGAGCCTCAAGGCCGCCGTCCAGAGATAAATCCCTGAAAACTTGTGGGGAAAGTGAGAGGCACACATGCTGCTCAGGCTGGCTGTTGTTAGGCTCCCGGGATGGATTTAGCCGGGCGGTATTTTTAGATTTAAAGCGGCGGCGCGTGGATGACTTCTACCTGTCCTGTGTTTGTCATTGCAGGCCGTGGCCGTGCTCACAGCCACATACCCTGTAGGTCACATGCCCTACGGCTGGTTAACCGAGCTTAGAGCAGTTTACCCTGCCTTTGACAAGGTAAACCAGTCTCTACAATGTTTACACTGGGTTATGTATACATTAAGGGAAGATAAGAGCCTATGTGACGATGTGACCCTTTTCCTGCAGAACAATCCAAGCAACAAGATGAACGCTGGCAGCCCGGTGAACAAGACGCACATTAAAAAGTTTACCTTCTGCTGTTTGGCCCTGTCGCTCACGGTAAGAGGTTTCTTTCAGTAGGGAAAAGTTTTCACACCCTTTAAAACTTTACACCCCCTTTATTCGATATTGCAAAAAAAAAAAATTAAAATAAATAAATAAATATATATATTACAAATAAAAACAAAAATTTGTGCCCCAGCATGATGCTGCCACCACCGTGTTTTAGTTTGGTACATTGAATCTCATTTTACCACAGCACTTTCTCATCTTTTCACATCTTGGATCTCCTTTAGATCTGTGCAGCTCTTCCAGCGTTACCTCAGGCCTCTTGGCTGCTTCTCTGCTTAAGGCTTTCAGGATAATGCAATTAACAGAGTATTCTGAGATATTCAAAGTTTGAGATGTGGTTTTATAACATGCAGCTGCTCTTTCAGCTTCCTCTGACCTGTCTGCTGTGTTTCCTTTGTTCTCTAATGTTCTCCGCCAAACTGAAGTTATTAATATTACCTTAACGTCATTTTTATTTTTATTTTTTTATTTTTTTATTACAGTGCAGCGCTGCAGTTGTTTCACGGAGTCTCATATGCATTGTATTCATTAAAACTAATGAAATAATTAATCAGATCAATCGATTATTGACGTAATAGTCAACTAATTTAGTTATTGATTAATTGTTAACTGTAGTATAGAGACTGTAAAATATGCTTTTAGCTGTCAGACCAACCCACATAGGGCTCTAATTATATCAAAATTGTAAAAAAAAATATATAAACATTTTGCATTTTAAGATGAAAAGAAAATGTTTTTGTCTGTCAATGTGCTTTATCCAGAACTCCTCAAGTGGAAAAGTTTTAGTTCACCTGCATTCATTTAGTAAAAAAGCCTCTCTGAGGAAACTTTGACTGTCTTATGATTAATTGATTAATAAAAAAAAAAAGTCATCAGATTAATTGATGTGCAAAATAATCGTTAGTTGCAGCCCTAATTGAAACTTTGTATTATTTAGATTATTTGGTCATTTAGATGGAGCTTTACTGCCATTTTCTGCCTCTCAGTTGATCAGCAGAGCTACTGACCAGTCAGGAAGTGGTTTTGGGACATTCGGGATAATGGGGATGACGGAGAGTACTGATGAAAAACTGCATTATACAATTTCAGTATCGACACAAACCGCATCCTGCTGTCCTAATGGGGAAAAAAAATCTGATGCATTTGATGAAAAATGTGTCAAAAACAACCCAAGCTACTTGGAGAGCAGGATATTCATCAGTTTTAAATCCCCCTAGTAAATACTCCTTTAAAATACATTAGCAGTTGGACCCAGTTTTTTAAAGGTTAATCTAAACAACTAAAGGTGCTTCTGCTGTTGTCATTGAGCATGTTGGTGATTTCTGATTAAAACACGATCCACAATGTTACTAAAAGCTTATTCAGATGTTAGTCAGTATGTTAAAAACATTTCTACACCCTGCCCTGCAGGCTCAAATGTCGACCGGTTTAAAAAATCGAAAGCATCTCAGAATGTGAAGGCGACACATAAACAGAAAAGCATGTTTTGGCAGCTTGTAGGAGTTCTTTAACTTTTAACCTCTTTACATGTTTAAAGTTGCAGACTTGGGACTTGTACATGTAGCCTGACAGGGGTAAGAGTTTTTCTTTACAAGCTTTCCATCAAGTAGAGCAATGCGTCTTCATGTGGTCTTAAAAATACCATCAGACTCCCTTTAACTGGATGGCCACAGTGGGCCTCAGGGATTGTTGTTGAGTCTCAGAGTGATTTTATTGGATGTAGGCAAAGGAACAACTTTCTAACTGGTGGAGTCGTTTCCTCATACTCTAGCCCTGATGTTTGTCAGGTTTACAGTTGTTTTTGTGTGCGAGTCGACTGGCAGCATATATTCTTACGACTCGTATAACCAGTTAGGTGCTATGCAGAAACATGTTGGAAATTCTTCTTTCTAGTCCGCTTTTGATGTGCTTGGTGGAAAACAAACTCAGGGACTAGATTATATATATTTTTTTCACCTTCCTGCTGTGCATTTATGTTCATAGATGGAGAACTTGAGTGAAACGGACAATTTGCAAATGTTCTTTTTAATTGTCTTTTCTGTGTTCTGGGATTGCAGACCTGCAGATTTAAACTTTAATCCCACCTAAAAAGTCTCTGTTCAGTTTTTGCAGCCATGATAACCATTGCACCTCAGGGCCTCTTCTTGTCCCTTTAATAGCATGCAAATGCACAACAGGAAATCGTTGGCAGTGGTTTAAACTTTTAAAAGGAGGAGGAGGAGAGTGGCACGCCAGATGTGGAACCTTAAAGCTGTAAACAACGACATGAGGGCATGTGCAGATACTGCCTAGATCAACATGATCCCCTCATGTCTGAACTTGCAGTGACAGTAGATTCATGTGAGGTATTCCAGGAAAAAAATAAGTACTGCAGAGAAGGAGTGTATCCGACAGGGGAGGAGAACAGCATGGAAGGTGTAACTCATGAGAACAGCCTGTTTAGGATGTCTCAGCTTGTTCAGGAGATGCCGCAGTTGACTCAGTCTGGTGTGACTGTATCAGGGTAAAATAATCATAGCTGGTGAGGTGAGGCTAATCTACGTCATTAGCAGGTAATCTCTTGCCATGTTTTGGTTCAGGAGATCAAAAACAATGTCAGACCATCTTTAAATATTTCCACAAGCCTCAACTCTTCAACTCACATGGAGCTCTAACTGGCAGCTGGGCAACAGAAAATGTTCCTTCAGACAGCCTTGGGGAGACATTTTTGGACGGACTTTAAGCATTCTCTCCTCCAGAGTTTCCACTGTCGACTCATGTCCTTTCAGTGTCTCATATTTTCAGTGCCGTGAAGAAGACGCACAGTTTACAGGGTCCTCTCTCCTGCATGGGCCTCTGGTGTAACACACCTGATTGAAATTGTAGTATTGCTTCCTAAGCTGCCACCAAGCACTGCAGAAGTCTTTTAATCAACAAGTCATTAAAGTCTGGTGTGTGGCTGCAGGAAAACACCTAAAACATGCAGGATGGAGGAAACACTGGGTTATTTAGCAGCCATTTTTTTTTCACAGAATATTAACCTGAAAATACATTCAGTAAAATATGCACATTGATTGTACGCATTCATTCTACACAGTTAGGGTTTTTAGGTACTTTTTAGGGCTGATAAAAGTAATGTTCAGTGTTTTGATCAGTCTAACTAATCCCCTTATCGGGGATTAGTTAGACTGCCGGGGACAATTCTTTCAATGGATTCTGCTTTTTCTTCCTCTAATTACGTGATAAAAATGTCACATTGGGAACAAATTTTACACAGACCTCAGTTAAAAAAACAAAACAAAACATTTATTAACAAATTAAACATGGAAGCCAATAGAAGGAGTGCCAATATAAAGCACGGCTGCTGAATGCACTAATGAAACAGCAAATGCATGCATGTATTAGCCAATTCTGATACAAGAAAAAAAAACTCACATTCTCAACCAAAAATATCGGCCGACCAATGTATCGATCGACCTCTCCTACACTTTCCAGCTTTGATTATTTCACGTTATAGCTAATTATAATAAATTTCAATGTTCTGCATATTTAAATATTACATAACACTGACTCCTGTGTTAATCTTCGTGGTACCTAAGGAGTTTTATCAAGAGGAAGCTGGGAGACACCAGAGCCAATAATACAGACGACCTGATGGCTGTTAATTAAATAACAGCCTCCATGCCATGCTGCATTTATGAAGCAATTCATGCAAAAGGATCCCCGACCAATACAGTGCAGTTGATGCTGATACTTTTTAACATGTTGATATTTCTGTATTAAAAATCCTTTTATTGATCCTATGTTATAAACTGAAATAGATGGTTTCATAGCTGAAAGCCATAATTATAGAAATAATCAAAGGAGATATTGAACTGTTGCCTAATAAATATGCATAACACAAACTGCTGAAATAAATTAGCATTTTGATTATTGAATGTATTGCACCTGTGTAAACACTATTTCATTTTTGCATTGTTGTAGCTCTTTTTATGCAAAGAGCTGCTTTTCTCACCACTGTATCATAATTAAAGAAACGGAGGCAACGTTTGGTTTCTATGCTGCTCTGCTCTTGATTGAAACGCCCTGAAAACCTTTTGGCTCCTTTAAATCAGTATTAAGAGCATCATCTTCAGAGCTCACTCAAAAACAGGTTAGGGATTAAGAATGAAATCTAATATTAGAATTTCTTTTTTTTTTCTCAATGTAATGCTTCCTAGAGTGTAGATATTCTGTTGTTTTTGTTTTTTGCATTTTGTCTAAGAATTGGATTGCCTGCTGTATGAATATTCATCTGACCAACCTGCAGAAATCATCTGCTCACCAGTGGTAATGTGATGCTCACTGCAGCAGTTGTTGAGATACCATGTCCTGCCTCTGAAGCTGGGCTGCCATTCTTCTGCGTAAAACGATCTCTTTCATGGACAGCGACTGTTTGCGGTTCCGTCTGAGGGTTCCTGACACAGAAATGTTTTATTCATGTTAGATCAGATAGCTTTCACATCTGTCGCCCTGATCGCTTCGCTTTGAGGGTCGATGCTAATGCGACACGTGCTCGAACAGCCCTCTCTGGAAACCAAAATGTTGGTTTCCGGCTCGCTTGCTTTGTGAGCGCTTCAAAGGCCCACATTCAGCTTCAGTGTTGTCTAATAAAGTGTGCTGAACAACAGATAATTTGCGTTTGTTCTGACGTCTAGCTTTGTTTCGTGCTGTTCTGGAGCCCACATGTGTCTGAGAAGATCCTGGTGGACATCATCGGAGTGGAGTACACCTTTGCTGCGCTCTGCGTGGTGCCGCTGCGGATCTTCTCCTTCTTCCCTTTGCCTGGTGAGAGCTATTGAATTTCTTTCCTCATCATTAACTGTTGGAGGTTTATTTCAGTTTGCTGATGTCTCCTTTGTCTCGTTTGCAGTGACTGTCCGGGCTCATCTGACTGGATGGCTTATGACCCTGAAAAAGACCTTCGTCCTGGCGCCAAGTTCGGTTCTCCGTATCGTTGTCCTGATCATCAGCCTGGTTGTGCTGCCTTATATGGGGTAGGTAACCGGCACACTGTGTGCAGGAGGCCACTCAAGGTCAGCTCTAGATGCCGAAGATAAGGAACTTTTACTCTGGTACACAGAAATAAGATAAGGCATCGGATTAAAGTAATTCTCTGTTCTACAGGGTCCATGGGGCCACGCTTGGTGTCGGGTCCCTGTTAGCCGGTTTCATCGGGGAGTCAGCGATGGTTGCCATAGCAGCCTGCTATGTTTACAGACAGCAGGTGAGAACATGAGAACTTGCTCTACATTTTGTTATCATCTACCATCCCTACTCTGAGTGTGCCGTTTTAATTAGCATATTTTTAAATTAAGGCACACATGAGCAAAACTGTTTTCACTACGAGGAAATGTAAGACTGGAAAGCTTGTTGTTTATTTTCATCACTGTTGATCATATTCAAATGATGGAAAGAATGGTCAAGTGTCCATAACAAAAAAAGGAAAAACATTCTGCTGCTGAATATATGAGGTCAGATTAGCTAGATAAAGTAGTTTAAGGAAGGATAGTTTAAAGGTCCTGCAAAATAAAAATAGAAATGAAAGAGATTTTTGGCCTCATGTCACCATTTTTCTTGTATTGGATGTGCGTATAGCAGCTAACAGGCATTGCCACTCCCTCCTTTTGCTATTCATCATCAATGTTTTCTGTGATTTGTTATGAAATGTTTTTTCTATTATCATTATTTAAATTGATTTGACTTACATTTGTCATTTTTACCATCTAACTGGTGGAATGAGAACCAATATAACCTCCAAGAATTTATCCTGAAATATCGGCAGTACATATCGGTTTAATGGCGAAATAATTGGTAACGACTTCGGCTTGAAAAACCTGCATCGGTTCATCTCTAATTAACATTCCCGGATAGCAGTTAGATATACAATTAAATAATGAAGTTCTTACATTTTTTTTAAGTAATGGAATAGTACATTTAATAGTTGAGTTTCTTTTTTTCAGTGTTTTTTGCCTCTGGTGTTGAATATTGTTCAACTGGAAGGATTTTTGCTTTTTATACATTTGTTATGATGTAAAACCATAGCAGGTGTCAACCTTGCTAAAGCTACAATAATAGAAATACTTCACCAAGAACCAGTTGAGTTGAAAAGGAGGCAGTAATGATGCAGAGAAGGAAAAAGGAGAAGAGAGAGGAACAGGAAATTCAAGCCACCTTTTCCATCAATCATAGATGTGAGATGATCTAGGAGATCTCCAAGCTCTAGCAAGGGTCCAGCCAGAATGTTGGGATTGCAGTATTAAATGTTTTACTGAAACATGGTTGAAGGAGCAGCCCCGACTCCAGCGTGTCTCTGCCAGGCTATCGGATCATACGAGCAGACAGAGATCTGAGGAAGGCTGGAAAACTCAAGGCAGGGGGGTTGTCGGTGCTTAGCCTAGAATGATTTATAATTTTTGCATTGCAGGTTTTAAACTGTAAACTGTAAGGCCAAAATTTTCTTCCATTGAATTCTACCATTTTTGCAAACTGCTTCTCTTAAGCTCTCCTGAAAGTAAGACTGAAAACTCTTTGGGGCCATAATATATATGGGAACAGTTGAGATTTATCCCGAACACTATTGCTGTACAAGTAATGGATGGAACATCAGCCCTGATGATCCTGCAGACGAATCCAATTGTATTGCGGTTTAAACCTATCCTGTATGCAGTTTGCACAAAGCAGACAGAATAATACCGTAGAAGATTACAGCAGCTCTTCTGAAAGGCTTTACTTCCTGTGTTGCAATAGGACATGGTCCTTCTTTTAAATGATGTCTATGTGTGAATGCTACCCAGGACCTATAAGTATTCCCCTGGGGACACAGTGCTGTCGAGGATGATGAGGGTAGGCAGTGTTTAGGGTGTTCTCCTGAGGTCCACCAACCTCTCCACCTTTCTGAGCAGGTTAAGCTAAAGTTGGTTCTGACGACACCATTGGACCAGCCAATACACTTTCTGTATGTATGCTGACTAATCATTATCGCAGTGGCCTATATTAGCCCAACAGTGGTGCTTATGGTTCATGTGATGAAGAAGAAGCCTCACTTATTCCAGGTTATAGTGATCTGTTTATTGGTGAAGGCCTTCTCTGCGAGTTTCTGGTGGAGAATATTCAGGTTTATGGTGTTTAAAGCCAAACTAAAGTCCACAAACAGAACCTGTTCTATGCCATTGGGTGTTCATGGTGGTGCAGGATTAAATGTGGTCTGAAGTTGACTGCAGCATCTGCTGACCTGTTTACCCAGTAATAAACTGAAGGGGGTCCAGGTGGGGGCCTGTGATCTGCTTCAGATGTTTCAACACCAGTTGTTCAAAGGATTCTATGGCAAAATGTCTGCATTTAGCCCTTTGATGGTGTATTTATCAGGGATCGGGATAATACGGGAGGACTTAAG
Source organism: Cyprinodon variegatus (assembly GCF_000732505.1). Lineage (NCBI taxonomy): Eukaryota > Metazoa > Chordata > Actinopteri > Cyprinodontiformes > Cyprinodontidae > Cyprinodon > Cyprinodon variegatus. The sequence continues at coordinate 525,435 of NW_015150576.1, forward strand.
GTAGGAGGGAACCCCAAACAGCACCAGACATGAGGGGAGACATTGTCAGGTCCTGGAGATTTCCTGGTCTACTTATACTGAAACTGCGCATTATCCTCCTCAGGGATCCAAGGAAGGAGGGTGTGTTGGTCCATGCAGAGCTTATTTGGCAGAGTGGGATGTGAAAGAGTTTATTAGAGGAATGAAGGGCTGCTTTCTGGGGTCTAGCTGTTGAGATGTCTACTAGATAAAGGTTGGGCTTGCTCTCCCTTTGTAGTGATATTTTCTTAATTTTGATATCAAGCAGCCGTGTTTTAGCTTCAAGCTGTAGCTTAGCGATGTTCTGTCAGATAGGCATACCCTGTCAGACCAGCATACACATAGTCAATACCCATTTATCTCTTTAGTTTATCACCGCGTATACCTTTAGACTTTTAAATAGACTTTAAACTACCTCAACGGGCGTTAGTCATCTACAAAAAAAATACTTTATTACTTTTTGGTGTTATATTGAAGTGTGTGGTGATCTGACCTTAAAATGTTTTTTGTGCGACTAAAGGGATAAAGGGACCCCTTGAGGTAGTTTAAAGTCTATTTTTTTGTACAAAACTAAAGGGATAAACGCAAATCTAACATCTTGCCATGCGTATTGACTGTGGGTATGCTCATCTGACAGAACAGCGGCCCTTTTTCTCCTTGGCCAGATTGTTCCTGGCTTGCCTATACAGCCAGGACCCATGCAGCCTCAAATGTAAATGCTTTTTTGTTGTTGTTTGTATGAAGGGTCTTAGGCTACACAGACACATCCTCACTATTTATGTTAGAAGTCCCAGTTATAACAAGTTCATTTAATTCATTGGATGGAGCTTCAAAAACACTCCAACCTGTGCAATCAAAGCAGGCCTCTAGCCTCTGCTTTGACTCATGTGTCCTCCTCCCATCAGTCCTGACTACAGGCTCAGAAGTGTTTAACTTCTGCCTGTATTTTGGAATGAGATCCGGAAGATGGTGATAAGAAAGTACCAGATGTGTCCCGTTGAAGAGCATCTTGTAAAGCTGTCGAACTGATCCAGTTTGTCTGTAGCACAACAACCTTTAAATCAAAGCAGATGTCAACTCTAACTTTTTCAGTGAAAGCTACAGGCTGCAGTCTGCCCAACAGCAGGAAGCCTGGTATCTGTGCGTCATCTGTGGTGTGCTTCCTTAGCCAGGTTTTGGTGAAACAGGGTGGTAGACATACAGAGGTTTTATTTTCATAGTTTAAAAGCAACTCATCCATTTTCTTTTTTGTTTTGTGTATGTGTGTGTAGATAGAGGCAGACGTTAGCCAGACTGGGGAAGTGCAGAGTCACTGTTGCTTTACAAGCAGCTTTGCCCATTAGACTCATCTGTGTCTACAGTAAATCCCACAGAGAGCTGCTGCGCTGCCAGTAAACATATTAGGAAAATTGATGTTGGTGAAAAATATTCAAAGAAAATTCACAGATAGATGGTCTGATGTGTGTGCGCTTTTCTTTTATGAAGCAATAAACTCCCAAAAAAACACCAATATTTGAAAATGAAGAAAGTGATCCTACCTAAATTTGGCAAATTCAGTTCTTCTGTTTTGGCATGAATAGACCAGCTTCAGGTAGAGAAATAATTGTGGCTAATAAATATTGGTTTTATATAGAGATTTGTTTTTTTCCTTTTGGTTTTACCTCATAGTTGGCATCAAATGTCCTCCTGTGTATAAAATTATGATTTAGCCTTTAATTTTTATAGCACATAAAACCAAATAGAACCAGGTTGTATTCAGGGATTAATACGCTATGTCATATTTTTTTGTTTTATTGTAAACGGTCGGTTCTAGCTGCAGGGTTTTTTTTTTTTTTTAAGGGTGTGTCATCAAGCTAATTTCCAAAACAAGCTATCCTTCTTTTACAAAATGTTCACTGACACACAAACTTCACCTCGAGTGTTCAGCAGTATTTTACAAGGTCGGAGAAGATGTGATAGCAGCAATTTCTTCATTTCTCAAAGATTTACAGTGAAACTAAGGGTTCAGCACGTTCTGATTTATTGTATCCTTGTGCCATATTTATTTAGCTGCTGTATTTTAAAGCTTATCTGCTGTGCAGCTGCTTTCTTTTCTTGTCACCATTTCCTTGACCTCTTAGAAAATATTTCTCATTGCTTTTTTTTTCTGTTCTCAGAGGAATAGCGAGATGTCCAACGAGCTAGTGGTGGAGGCTGACGACTCCGCTCCCATGAGCCAAGTGAGCTCCCCTAACCAGATGGACGCCATCGAGGAACTTCAGGAGGAAGAGGACGCGGAGCAGGAGTGAGCTCCTGCAGCACAGGAAGAGGACCTTGAACTTTGAAGACGGACAGCTCGGCTTTGAGCTGTAGACTAGAAAAGGGTCTGGTTGCAGACTTCCATGTATGGACCTGCACACTTTAAAAAAAAAAAACGCACACTGTAAAGAAAGCCATGCAGCTCCAGTCCATTGCTGTAAATACTGTCTTTAGTTAGCCTGTCCTGTTAGCTGGGTGTGTACTCTTCCTCACATTTTTACCGGTAAACAAGGGAAACCGACACAGGAGACCTCCTCCTCTTTAGCAGCGGGAACAACGAGCCGAATGGTTGTGGAGTTGCCAAAAAAAACTGAGTTAAATATTTCATGTAACTTTATAAAGCAGAGACCTTGCTCGGATTCAAACTCGGACACAATGTGGAACTTGTTGGGTTGTGCAATCGTATTTTACATACAACGGTGTACAGATTTTTGCTTTAATGCATTGTGTATATTTCATTGCTGCGAGGGGTCAGGAATCCCTTATCAAACCACTGTGTGTTAAACAATACGGTTCTGATGTTCCTTTTCAAGTGCAGTCTGGGAGTTGGACCCACTTTTTTTTTTTTTATTTGCCAAGCCTTTTTCCTGCTAGTATTCAGACTGTCGTATGTACTGTATATACTGTATAGGCATTCTTATTTGCAAATAAATGGATTTATTATTATTAAATCTTTGTTGTCATGAGTTGTGAAGGTATTTTTAGTAGCAATTATGTCTGACAGTTTTCTAATCTTAGGTTTAAACTTGTACATAGTTGCCTGTGTAAATCCTCAGTCATCTAGATTATGGAAACCACAAACACGCATAAATTGGAAGTCAACTAGACTTTGGCTCAGTTTTTTTAGGACATTTAGACAACGATCCAGGAGAAAGACTTCTGGAAAGAGCCATAGATACTATGACTGATCGCGATGCATTGATTATTAAAATAATCGTTTAGTAATCAACCCGTCTGTTAATATTCTCTATCCAGAACTCCTAAAGTGGAAAGGTTTTAGTTTCACCTGGTTTAATTTCATTAAAAAATCCTTCAGGAACCCTTTGCTATCAGATTATTTATCACTTAATCGGAAAAATACTTGACAGGTTATTGATTTGCAAAATAATCGTTAGTTGCAGCCCTAAATTAATCATTGGGATACAATAATTCTTCAAATGAAATGGAATGAAAATTGTACACAACCTTCTTTCAATTTAATCTCTAGTTTTTTTCAAAGCAAAATGAAAAAAGTTTTAAGGATGGTTTAAGTCACATGACATGGAACAGTATGATGACCTGTCAGTTTCCTGTGAATGTTAAATGTTTGACTATTTGTAATGATTGCTTTTCAAAAAAACTTCAAACTTTTCCAAAATGTACCATTTATTTCCATACTGATAAAAACTGACATTCATTCAAATTGTGCATCATTTCTAAGGCAACATGGATAACCAAGCGAGCCTTTTTGTTTCTTTTTTTTAACCTACAACCTGTGGCTGGTGGTTGAAGCATTTACCAGCTATTTGTCTTTTTTTTTGCAGCAACATTGGTATGTTCCCTCTTTTCTGAACAGCTTGGTTAAAGGCAACATGTTAGTCACTGTGTTTGACACGCACAGAACATACGACAGTTACAAATCACGCCTCTGACACAGAAGCTGCCATTAATCCTCCGAGTCTTCTCATCATCATCTGGAATAAGTCCATCAGCAAACCCGTCATCGACTAATTCAGCCGTCTTAAATTAAACTTTCACACTCATTTAAAGTACCTCTTTCCCCCCACCCCCAACATCAAAACAATAAATTAACAGAAAAAGATCCAGTGCAAGCATTATAAATTCTGTATTTTTGCCTTTCGTTGCTTTCCTTAATTGACCACCCAATCTGGATTCAGCTGGAGTGATCTTAGAAAACTGGATTTGTACGCGTACCAAAGGTAGAAAAACAAAACTCTTACAGTACAGTGCATACAAGTGTTTGGAAAAACAGAAACATCTTGTACAGGGTCTCGAGTCACCGTATCTTTAAAACGACAGGGTTACATTTTGAGATATATGCTTTAGAGTCAGGAGACAGTTGGCTCAGATTATAGGCAAAAAACAAAGCAAAGAAAACCTAACAAAGGATTCAGCTAGGTGCTGTAAAGATAGACAAAAATGGGAGCAAATACTGATAATCCTGGTTTTAATCCATGTCCTTCTGATCTACTTTATGGCAGAACTAAAATCTTCAGACTTTATTGTTGTAGATGAACCTCACTCTGTTTCCCTGGGTTTTTAGGGAAGTACCTAAAATACAAGCACAAATAACTATGGCACAGTAAAAATAAAACAACCTTATGGCAAAAAAGAAAGGAATGCTACAAGTGCTCTAATGTGACGCAACCTAAATGATTTTGTTATAAATGTCAAACATGGAGATCTCCTCTCCCTTAGGTGGAGAATCTGTGATTTTTTCCAGGTGTGACCTCTAGAAGCATATATCCCAGCATGTTCCCTGTAGTTGGCATAAACGTGTCACTCTGTTCGACCTGAGGGGCGTTTGTACAGCATAGGCTTTTCCCCCGCAGGGCTAATCAGCTGGAGGGGAGCTCCTGGCAGGGATCAGCAGCTTCTACCACCGGCACGTTGTAGTGGCGGTCGTCCTCCGTGACGAGGCACACGGAGGGCCAGTCATCCCTGTGGTCGTCTGGGTAGAAGGTGACGAACTCCTCCGTGTTGGCTTTGTAGAGTCTGTAAACCTGAATGGTGTGCTGCAGGGCGTATCCCAGTAGGAACATCTCCACCTGCACAAAAAAACAAAGATAATTGCACAGCTCCAAAAGCACAAAAAAAAAAGAATCAAACAGCAGCATGTTTAATCAGCTGCCCAAACACACAATAATTAGTGGGTGGAGTGTCATTGAGGAGAGCGTACCTGCAAAGGCTTTCATTAATGTATTGCAAATAATTATATCCTCTATAAGGCCAGCTCTAGCTCAAGCGCTGGCATGTTTTACTGATCAGTTTATAAAAATACTCCTCCTGTTCTGACAAACAACCCTGCTGCTTTTATTCGTAGCTCTGGTTTTATTCAAATGTATTCAAAAGCTGGGAAAAAGTACCAGGGTTGTTTGCGTATTGCTGAAAAACGCAGAAGAAGAATAAAATACAGAGAAAACAAAGAGTTTGTCGATGTGTTCTACCTGCTCCAGCCCGGCGCTGAGGCCCACATAGCTGAGGTGGTTGGACAGGAAGGAACGCGGACAGTCTGACGAGTCCCGAGCAAACAGCAGCCAGCAGAAGAGAGGGACGTCTTCCCCCACCTGCATGCGGCCGTGCAGCTCAGACGCCCTGCCCAGCATCAGCAGCTTCAGCGCCTCAAGCATCCCGAGCTCCTCCTCTTCGCCCTGGAACAAACGCTCACAGAGCTGCTGCCGCGCCGCGGCGCCGGGACAGTCTGCCGCCGCCTTCCACTGGACACAAATTAGAGAAGTGAACAAAACTCAGGCTATGACTGTAGGTCCCTGAATGAGACACTGTGTACATCTCACTGCTCCCTAAGGAACCCGCAATATTTTGCTTTTATATGCAACTGAGACACCATGAAAAATTGCTAAGGAAATATTCCTCTTCAATATGCAGTTTCTTTAGTTCTAGGAAAGCAATAAGCTCCAAATCTCTGCTCCCATCTATCATCAATTACTGATGTAACTGCTGTAATATCTTAGATCTGGTTAAGAACTGAACGCTTCGCTGCATGGCTTTATATAAACGGCGCGTCCTTTAGCTTCAATCAACAGCCTTTCATTTACTGAAGCACTGCTGTGTTCATTTTTCACCTTTAAGCAGCAGCCTTCCTTTCACACATGGTAGCGATCCAGCTACCGCTCTGTGGAGAGTCATTGATGCGCTGCTGTACTGGGGTTTCTCTCTGAGCTGATATGGAATCTGTACCTTTTGTCGGAGCAGCTCCATGTAGCCCTTCAGCCGCTCGATTGGATTTTCCACGCCATCTTCGTTCACGTGATGTCCTGGAAATCGCCACTGGCTTATAAGCCCGTCCTGAGCCTCCAGTTGTTTTGGCAGCTGTAAACAAAACATTAAAACATTTCAACCTTCAGTGCCTCAGGGCGCGTCGTTTTATAAAACTTTTAGCTTTGAAGCCAAGAAAACCAAATGCCAGCTACGAACAGCTAAACAGGGGGCTGCATTCAGCACCAACTCCAAGCACCAAGCAGAACCTTTGCAGTACAACCCGTCACTCCTTATTTTTCAACAAACCTTTTTCAAAGCCATTCCCTTAAACGTGCTTAAGCAGCACTTAGAACCAGCTGCTGGCTTTAACAAGCCTGAAGCCATATGGACGGGTTAGGGTGAGCTCTGTACAGACATGGGCTGAACAATAATCAGTGAGGAAGAGGCTATCACTTCTAGGGGACAACTAGTCAAATATAACCTTCTTTTTTTTTTCTTGGTAAAGTGGCCTTAAGGTTTGTTGTTACATTTGGAGGAAAATGGGGGAAGCTTGAATGCCTGAGAAACCATCCAAACTGTGACATATGGAGGTGGCAGCATCATGCTGAGCAGAAGGGAAGGGTGCACTATACAATATATATGATAAGGAAAGGATCCTGATTTGGACCGCTGTGAAATTACACCTCATAACATCAGCAGAGAGGTTCGGGTTTGGAGCTTCCAAACTGTGCAAAACTTGAAGCAATACAGCATGATCAGGGCTCGATGTTTACCATCGCCCGATCTCCCGGGGCAAGTAGTTTTTATTGTTGGGAGAGTGCAAAAAAAAATTATTTATCACTCAAAATTACTTTAAAATCACCGACATTCGATGAAAACGACCCAGAAGCGTTGCCGGCGCCATTTTTGTTGTTTTGTGCACATTCTCGCATGATTTGAAAAAGCCGGGTGATTTTCTGCCAGATGCCGTGATTTTTGTCCACCTAGCGGTACTTTTGATATAGTTACCAAAACGACAAATGGCTGCATTTATTTTGTCAGGGAAAACTAATCCTGAGTCAGTTAAAAGTCAGGGAATTCTGAAATGATGTAAGACTGTGGAAACCCTGTATAAAATAACTCTGTATAATGATTCTCTAGAAAAGTCACATTATATTAATAGTATCATCTTGTATAAACATACCGTGACTCTAAAATAAAAGTTTTTCATTTGTGACATTGAATTCTGTCTTGTGATTTATCTTAAGTTTTCAACCTGTCAAGTTTTTTATAGATTTTTAACATTACGATTTATATTTTTCCAAGCACACAGTTTAAAGCAAAGTTTAGTTTGAAAAGAATGTGCAAGAAGGATTGAAAAGCATGTTAACTCGGTAATGTAGGCTTGAGTTCATTATCTGACGCATGCATATACACACCAGGAACCTGTAAACTTAAACAATACTGAATTACAAAAAACATTTAAAAAAAAAACATGTTTCATTGATATATATACAAAAATGAATATTAGGAACTATATTTATCAAACATTATACTGGGCAAGTAAAAATTGTTTCTGGGCAAATGAAATGTGAAAGTCACTTGCCCAAAGGGCAAGTGTTAAAAATCCTTAACGCCAACCCCTGATGATGTTTAGGCTGTTTATACAGGAAACCTGTGAAATGCTTCTAGCAATGCAGGAGTTCGGATTCTGGTGCAAATCGCACCAATGTGAGCCCATCACTGACCCTGGATCCACTGGCATGGTTATAAATGACAGGTTACAGTACATCGGGACTGATTCCCTTGCAGAGAGATATACAAGTGGAAGAAGAGTAAATCGAAATCAGGAGTTTGAATATACAAGACAAAACAGTATGAAAATATCTCATGGAGGAATGATGAGGTTCAGAACTACATTAGAAAAGCAAAAAGGAACCAGAACTTAATGAGACAAACTTTCTTCTGCAGGCTTTTCTTTTTTATTCTACATCGGTGCAATACTAGAGCAATACTGCCCCCAAAACATTCGCTGGAACAGCCTAATATTGTTTGGCCTAGTTTAAAAACTAGAAAAAGAACGACACAGAAAATGAAGGTGTTAACTTTCACATTGTAACGTTCTCTGGATCCATCCCTGGACTGGACATTCAATGTAAACAGCCATAGTTGTACAAAGTGATTAGTGTGATCAGCTTGCAAAAGGATACAAATAAATATACTTGATGCAAGCCATACAACTGAAATATTACCAAATACAAAGGAGGTCTACAGAAGTTCTATATGAGAACGTAGAGAGAGCTAAATCTCAATAACTGTAAATATTTACCATTAAAACGGTGTCCTCCTGCAGCCACTGAGGCACCTGGTCGCTCTGGGACAACACCTGGAACAGGGTGGCTCTGAGGGCGCAGTAGTTGTCCCCCCTGACTCTCCTCAGGTGGCTGAACTTTGCAGACATCTCTTCGTACCCCTGCAGCAAAACCACAGGAAGCCCCTCAGATGTGCAGACAAAACCACACGTCTAGAAGCTGAAGCAGTTCTTCAAAAGGCACCAACCTTTCTGATGAGAGCACTCTTGGCAGTTTTTCCTCTCCACTCCCTCTCACTGTAAGACAGGATATCCACAGCCGGAGACAAACTGCAGCTATCCTGCACCTTCGGAACTGGGAGGAGGATTGTTGATGTTATTTAGACATTTCAGCATCAACTGTAGGACCTAAATAGAAAGCGTAAGCTGAGAACATTTACTTTTTAACTCAGATGCTGGTTGCAGTTTATGACTTGGTGATGCAGACAGCTCCTCTTCTCCTCGGTACAAGTCTATGTCACTGAAGGGAAACAGATTTAGTCATATTTATGGGGAATGAAGGCCAAATTGATCGCATGTTTCCAGCCATAGAATAGATCAGAAGGTTTTATCTCTGCACCTGCTGCTGTAGAGTACACAGAGTATTAACTAAAAGCTAAAAATAGAACAGCACCAAAATAACCACCCATGTCCGACCCCTTTAGGAAGGAAGTCTGGAGAAAACGAAATATCTAAAACTACAAAACAAGGAAAAAATCCTATTTAAACTAGCTCATCTTAATGTATTAGTTTATGTGCTTTTCAGCTGTTTCTCAGTAGAGGAACAACATTTCAACACGTTTGCAAAAGCTTCCTTCCTGCCTCACTAATTTTAAACTTTGTCTCTAAACTTTTCCAGATTTTCTCATATTCCAACAGGCAACTTCTTTTTATATTACTGGGTGTTTTCCATGACAAAGCATCACAAAGTGGTGAATAACTGTGTAGAGTAAGGGAAATAAAGTGTGGTTTTCAACATCATTTACGGGAAAAGATCTGAAAAGTGTGGAGTGAATCTATATTCAGCCTTCTTTGCTCCAATACTCCTAATCTGTAACCAACATCCCTCAGAGGTTTGTTAGAGAATATTAGTGAACAAACAGAACCATAAAGATCAGAGAAAATGAAGAAAATTTAACAGAGCAATGTTCAGTGTGTCGTCTGAAAATGAAACGATTATAAAGCAACAAGTGGAGTAACTGCTAAAGCTACCTAACATGTTTAAGTGGGAGGGCAGGCAGGGAAAGCAACAGAGAGGCCAGTGGAGAAATCCACAGGCCAGGTGGGAGAATCTGAAAAGCACAGCTTGTTTTTCTGCAATCTACACATCTCAAATGTACTAAAGTTTTTTTTGTTTTTTTGTTAAAAACCATAAGAAGTTTGGTTTACAGAGCAATACCAGCATGCTAGAGACGGTGCTCTGGTCATCCAACAGTGAACATCCCCCCTGAGCATGTCAACGCCTTGGATGAACCAAGGTGGAGGCAGCATCATGTCGTGGTGATAATTTTTGACAATAAGACAGACCGAGCTAATTGTGGGGAGAGTTTGAGGAGAAATCCTGTAAGAGGCTGCAAAAGGCTGGGGCAGGACATTGACTTTATGAGCACACCCAGAGCTAGAATGGCCTAGTCAAAGTCCACATCCAAAAGGTGGCATAATCTGTGGCAAACCTACTGTTCAGAGATGGAGAAGAGGTAAGAATTAGAGTCTATAGCCCCATTTACACTACTCTTTTGAAACCGTGCCAAGATCACTGTTGAGTGTAAATGGAACGCTAAACTGAACCAGACACAACCAAGCCGTGCTAACATGCTACTAGTTCATCAGTAGGTCTCGGCGAAGTTCAGTTCTGGCTCAGTTCTCAAATAACAAAGAGTTCATGAGCAGACTGTGTCATCTCCTTACAGTCAGCCCCTGTAATCATGACATTTCAGATATTCATAAAAATACTAGCTTCCCTACCATGCCACATGATTCTGCTTAGCAGTGTGATGAACCTCAACGTCTGTCGCTGTTTCCTGTGTCTGTAAGCCCTGACTGGACTATCGTTTGTTGTATCCACTTCCCAAAAGCAGACTCTGTCAAGTAAATTCCCCAAAGGATGCCTTCTTTGCCCGATTCTCCACAAACAACGAAATATCACAATAATAACAAAACATAGCTTCCTGAATGTTACAGGCGCCGACATGTTGGTTTGCTTGTTTACCTCTAGAGAGCAGCAGTACCGTAGATCATCACTAGGAAGTGAGGAATCGTGCTAGCGTGATGTGTAAACGGTCATAAGGTACCAAGCTCGGCACGGTTAACCCATCCAAGATCGGCACAAATCGGTTTTCAGACAATAAGTGTAAATGGAGCTTATATGTGTGAAAACCTGTTAGAGAAAACAGCTATATAGAAACAGCTGACTTCAGTTTTAACCACTAAATATTGACCCTGGGCAGCTGGATATAAATGTGTTAACTCCATTATTTTCTTTCCACTTTACAATTATCCAACACTTTATTTTGCATTAATTACTCCAACAGTTTAATGCTGAAATGAGATAAAGATTAATCAATCCAACGCCCCTTATAATGAGCCGTTTTAGTCCAAGCATGGTTAAAATAAACCGAGATTAAAGTCGGACCAATAAAGTTCCAACCTGGACATAAACTGTTGAACAGGTCAGTCTGAATATTTTTACAAAAAAAAACTGTTGCCTCCAGTGTTTTAAACCACCTTTGAACAAAACCCTCAATACAGGATCCAGTTCAGAGCTAAAATGTGTGTGAATAGAATCTGCACAGACCTGTCATCCTGACCAGCTTCCTCGTCTGCAGGCATTTCAACATCTGACTTTAAGGACGAAGGCTCATCTTCTCCAAGCTGCTCCTGGATCTCCAACTGTTTCTCATCTCGAGCAGCCTCCGTCTCCCCGGTGAGAGTAACTTTCTCCGGCCTCTTTCCATCCTCTTCATCCTTCTTCCCTTCGTCACAAACATCCTCTCCAGCTTCCTCCACATTCTCCTCCGCAGAACCTGAACCCTCAGGATCTTTCTTGTCTTCTAGATCCGACTTTAAGCTGCAGAGAGAATCTCTGTTTTACCGCCTGTGTGATAAACACTTAAAACAGATGCAGAGAGATGATGGCGAAGCTCTACTGCATTTAAATGTATGCAGTTTTCCTGTAAATGCTGCAGAAAAATGATTTTTGGCTGTCTAAGTGTTTATTGCTCCCCCTAGTGGCCATAATAACAAACAAAAAGAGAACATCTGTTAACAGGTTTTCATTCAACAGAGCATGAACCTGCTGACCTGTCCTTGGCCTCTGTAGCAGATGTGGGCTCCGAGGCGACAGAGCCCGGTTTCTCCTGAGCGTGGTTGAGATCTGTGGGCTCCGATCCAGGAGAGAGAGGCTCAGAGATAACATGGCTCTTTGTCTCCACAGAACCTTCCACAGAGCTGCACGCAGAAAGACAAACATTTCAGCAAACTGCGCAAAACGCATTTGATTAAATGTCAAGCAAACTTAATCTACTTATAGATATGATTGAGGACATTAATCATTAAAGCAGTCGTGAACTTGGGATAGCAAAGGCAAATATTGTGCAATAAAAGGTTTGGCAAACATACAATAACTGTAAATAAACGGACATAGTCCACCAGCGTTTATACTGTTCTGAAGTATGCATTTTTATTATTCTAAATTTAATGTCCCTTCAGTTGATTTAATAAAAAGAAAAATGTTTTGTGTTCTCACAGTAGCTCCCTTTGAATTTTCAGCACATAGGTGAGGTTTTTAAAACATAAGGAACAGGAAGATAAAGCTTCTGCACCGTCCTCTGGAACCTGCAAACTTAAGAGCCTTGAAGATCGTCGACTGTCTAAATGTTTGCATGATGGGCGTTTGAGAAATAAACTAAATAACTAAAGCAGTCTACATCCTGAGTAAAAAGAAACTGGGAACTTAAATAAGAGGCTCACAATTAAATTTAGTACATTTTTAAATGTTTAGAAAAAAGAGATCAAATAAATTCTGCAGTTTATTGTGAAGCCAAATTTTAAAAAAGTTCATCCTTAATTGATGTTCTATCCATCCATCCATCTTCCTTCACTTATCCGGGGTCGGGTCGCGGGGGCAGCAGCTTAAGAAGGGAGGCCCAGACTTCCCTCTCCCCAGCCACTTCTTCCAGCCCCTCAGGAGGAACCCCAAGGCGTTCCCAGGCCAGCCGAGAAACTCTCCAGCGTGTCCTGGGCCTCCCCTCGGTGGGACATGCCTGGAACACCTCACCAGGGAGGCGCCCAGGAGCCATCCTAACCAGATGCCAGAGCCACCTCAACTGGCTCCTCTCGACGTGGAGGAGCAGCGGCTCTACTCAGAGTCCCTCCTGGATGACTTAATTGATGTTTTGCCCTCAAATTCTTTTTAGTTTTATTGATTTTTAAAAAAGCTTTTGCTTAAATTATGTTGTTAGAAAAACAAATCTTAAAGACAGAAACCTCCTAAAATCAGAGTCTAATCATTAATAGCTGAGAAGTGCTGCTTAGCGAGGATATTGGACAGCCGGGTCCGTTTCCAGAACATTTTCGTCTCCCCACGCTCTGAATTTCACAGTGCTAGCAGCTGCCAAGGCTCCGTCTGGTGTAACTAGAGCATTTAAACCAAATTAAACTGAAAATATTCAAACCAGTGTCGTAGATCTGGTGCCGTTCTGTTGATCTCCCAAACACTCCTAGTTTTTTAGCGTTCACCGATTCCTGGAAGCTGTATCAATCCACCAGATCAGATTCTGAGAATGCTGCAATCACTTTTAAAAACACCAGATAGGTACAGCTGATCTGACTGATGGAAAAGTAACAGACAAGTATTTATACCTGATGCCCAAACAAACTTGAATCTATATTTGGGGAATTTTTGTGAAGACATTATTGTGAAGAAGGCAAGTCATACATGTTTTGTAATTGTTATTACAATAATTTGCAGTAAAACTTCTTAAATAAGCTGCAGAGCTCTTGGTTTATTCATCTCCACCAGCTTTGGACATTTAAAGACCGCAATGTTTCCAGATTTATTATGTGAATCAAGAGCTAAATTCAGTCCAGCTGGAAGGAGATCATCTATGAACAGGATTATATGAGGTGTGAGGAAAACCAAGGCTTTTCTTCCAGTATTACCTTGCATGCATAAAAGGGAGTGGTGGCCTAGTGGTTAGGGCATAGAGCGTGGAATCCTGGAATCCTGAGGTTCTGTTCTAGGTCCCGTCCCACTGACTGCCACTCTGGCTCTCTGAGCAAGACCCTTAAGGCTGATTTATACTTCGAAACTAGGTCGTCTGCGTAGGTGCCGCAATGAACAAAAAGACCTTGCCGCCACCTCCTCAGATACGCCTCTGCTCCTCTCCCAAATTGTAGGTAGGCGCAAACAGTGCCGCAGACAGGAGGCCAAGATGTTTTGTTTCTATGACCGAAATTGCGGAAAACGACTCGTAAAGTTAGACCAGCTAGAAGAGCGAGGTGTGCGAGAACGCTGGGACCCTTTTTCCACCTGGATCTCCGCTCTTTTTCAACCTCATGTCCCTCCGTTGTCGGACAAACTCGCCCCCACTTCTCTCCGCCTCGGCCGTATCTAGATCCCCTGCATGTAGCGCAGACCACACTGAAAAATGAGCATAAATCAAAACTATCTGAGTGAAGCTCACTGCGACACACTGATGCAGGGAGTAATGTACTTTTTCTCAATATGCAGCTGTTTGCATCAAGTCAACAAACTAAAGTTTCAGTTTGACGCTACCAGATCACAGTCACCCATGTTTGCTGTGCCACTGCCATGGCTTGTGGTGCTAACTTTAGATATTTTTTTTCTTTTTTGCTAATAAAGAAAATAAAAACAAGCCTTCCTCATTGACAATCTTTCTAACGGAACCAGGTTCCTGCTGAGGATCTCTGCAGCTCCTTCACATTAGTAAAAGCTGCATACCCTGCCTGACACGTTAGTTTATTAAGGTTAAAGTTGCATCATCCACTACAGCTGCAGATTAATAGAAAACACCGATATGATGCTTGATATTTGGAATAAGGGCATGTTTGGGATATACTGTGAAGCCTTACCGTACACTTCCTGTTTTCAGATGACTCATCAAAAGCTCTCACTCAGATTAGGATTTTTTTTCCCAACGTACGTTTGCTTTTGATAACATTCCCTGCTGCTCCTGAAGCTTCTTATTCACTAAAGGTCTGAGGCCTTCACTGAACAGCTGGAGTTATACTGAGGTTTAATGATTAACAGCTGGACTCTATTAGCTAATTAAGGAACCTCTAAGGGCAGCTGGAGGCTGGATTTTCTTTTTAACATGTATTAAAGTAAGTAACAAAATATTTAATCAAGAGGCAACTTCTAGGACAGACTGGTTGAACAGGACTTTATTCTGGGGTATCAGAGTCATTGGGTCAGATTAGGAAGGCACGCTGAACCTTTCAGAGACTGTTTGCATAAGAAAGGCAGATCAGAGCTCAGGAGTTTTTTTCCCTTTCACTTCACAATCATGTACAAATTTCTTTTAGTTTATTAAACATTTTGAATTCAAAAAACATTTTGCCAAAGGTTCTACAGGTGTTAATACTTTTTGAAGGAACAGCAGAAGTCCGATCTGGCCACTGATTTAAACCTGAATGAAGGCTTTTAAACACAACCAATGCTGAATATTTCCACTTCCTCCTGAAATACCCCCATGTTTACTTACCAGCTGGGAGCCTCTGTGTTTGTGTCCTGGCTGACCGCAGAGATGGACGCCGCCTGAGTGCTTGGCTCTGATAGCGCTTCATTACTCCGTGTGAACTGCTCTGACGGTTTGGCCTCGGCACCGATAGCATCCTCTCCAGAATCAGCGTGAGAACCGCCGTCCGTTTTGTCCTCCTCCGCCAGAGGGTTTGTCTCAGGACTGGGAAGGTTTTCTGGGCGGGAAGATTCAGGCGGCGGTGAGACGTCTTCCTGTACAGCAGTTTGATCTACGTTCTCTGTGTTTGGCTCTCCGTTTGTGGCCAAACCTTCCTGTTCGTCAAGGGAGGACACGTCCACCTGTGGCTGGTTTAAAGTGCATCGCTCCGAAGGAGCATCTTCCTTCTCGTCATCTTCTTTTCTGCTGCCTCTTTCTTTGTTTGGAGGAGCTGACACCTCCTGAATGTCTCCCTTTTGTAAATGTCCATTTCCCTGAGTGTTCCTGGGTTCTCTTTCTTTGTTCTGACACCTCTGCTGCTCCTCCTTCACCTCCTTGGCTTCTTCAGCAGTAGACTGACTGAGAGACATAACACAGAATGAGCAAAGCCACGGGTTAACAACAACAAAAGCACCTCTGAAATCTTCACAAAAGCACAAATAAATAAGATACATGAGGGAAAAAAAAAAAAACAACGTTTGAGGATTCTCCCTAAACTGGAGGTGTAGAGGAAGCAGGAAACCTTTGATCACAACAACCACTTTTTAATGATTGTATCTTGACATTTCTCAAAAGCGAGTGAAATGACTCGACTGTTTCTAGTTGACAACCCCTAAAAGGACGGGTGGAAGTTCCCCCCTGTCCCTATGCGTCCTCTAACATGATTAAAAGTTATTTGTTGATGCATCACGTCCCACATAAACCACAGGGGGAATTTAGCATTTTTCTCTCCTTGCAGTTGATCCAATCTTAATAATTAATTTTCATTCTTTCTGATCCTAGAAGGTAAAAGGCTCAGAAATTTTATTTAAACATGAGATTGAAGAAACCAAACAGAACTAAGAAGATTAACACAAAAAAAACCTAAAAAAACGTAAATTTTCCAAGCAGATTTACAAAATCTCACCTCATGTCATTGTTGTCTTCAGGACCACAAGCGCCAACCGCTACCCTCTCACCAGCGCATGATGTCTTTGAGTCATCTTTCAGCAAAACACTTCGTTCCTCAATGCTGCCACAGGGACTTTCAGCTTCACAACAACAATTCCCCATCTGCTTTGGGGGGGAGGCTGGGGTTAGGTAGGCTGGGTGGTAGCCTCCAGTCCCAAACAACCAGGGGTTCTAGGAGTCCATGACGAAGGGTTGGGAGCTCAGGAAGCAACCATAGTGCTGCTTTATCAATCTGGAGACACCTTAAGACAAAATAATAAAATCAAAACATAATGAAAGGTAGAACAGGTGAGCAAACAATAATTATTCCTATTTAACCTGTGTTTTTAGGGGAATATATTTAGTTGTATCAGACCATTAAGTATCAGGATGTCCTGGTGTAACGTTTTCATTTCCGATACCCTACCGACATTGACCCGATACGATATTGGCACAAATCATACCGGCTTTTATTCCTTATTTTCAGTCAACAATAAATGGTATGAAAACAACTGACCCATGTTAAACTAACCAATCAATAACAGAAACTTTTAAAAGAAGCAGATCTTTTCTATGAGCAAGAAAATATTGGAGATTTTCGAAGCCGGCAGATAAAATTCGATATCAGTTTTTTTGGTTATTCTCGGACAGATATCCGATATTAATACGGGATCGAGAAATCCCTAAAGACCACTCCATGTTTAAGATGATACGTTTAAGGCTTTAATTAGCAGGATACGTAGCAGTCCTTCATGTTTTAGATGCTTTCTGCTCCAGCCTGCATGGTTGCATCGTCTCCTGCTATCAAACGCTGCAGATACCTGTTAACGAGGTCAGGACGCTGGGGCCCCGGGGCCTGGAACAAAGAATCCTGACCTACAGCATGGTTCAACACTGATATGTTGTTAATATTCAGATGGTAATACACTTTTAAAACACACCCTGCTGCACTGACTCAGCTACCTTTGCTGTCAGCATTCTTTTCACTCATCTGTAAAACATTTGCACAACTACAGGAATGTAGTTGTTCTGAAAAAACAAAATTAAACTTTTAACATTGTCTCAGGATTTTTTTGTGCACTCTCCCAAGAAATAACAGCAGTTTTCCACCCAACTAATTTTTATTGGATTATAAAGCATTAATATTCACCAAAAAGATTTAACAACCAGAATATCACTTCTATTTGTGAAAATAAAATTCTGGCATTTCCTGAAATCTGACATTCAGTAGTGACCTTTAGTCAGATATTGACCCTAACTTTGGGAACCACCTTTTCAAAAAATAACATGTCAACAAAAGCGATTTTAAATAAGATTTTACGTCTTAGGACATCTAAATATTTATCACACCATTAACCCCCAATTGAAAACATAAGGTTTTAAATTATAAAGACTTTCCAAGTTATTACTCTTGTTTATGTTGAGTAATAACATCTGATCAAGCGAAGTTAACACAAGGAAGCAGCTTTTAGTAACAAGAAAGACAAACTTAACAGCTGCTGCCTGTGTGCTAACACTGCTGTATTTTAGCTCAGCTTACCTTCTTTATTTTGCGTTAAACTTAAGATAAACTCCAAACCCTTCGGATCATGAAGCTCCAGCTCTCGTTTCACTTTTGGTGAGCGGGGTTAGCCGGCGGCTAGCTGCTGTAAACTTAAAACCCAAACAGGAGAGAGAATGGCTCATTTCAAACGCTGCTGTGACAGTGGATAGCTTTAGCTACCACAAGGCCAGCGTGTGTCAATACGGAACATTTCAGAAAAACTCCCAATTCATGGTATTTTGAACGGAACATCTGTTCACGATGATCCCTAGCTTAGCCGGAGCAGCAGGTCACGGCTCTTGTGATGTGCGGCTCTAGCCCGAGCCGCCTCAATGTGCCGGATCCTGAATGATCCAAGAGGAATCATAATGTGAAGCGTTATTAATTAGTCACTGGGCACTTTATAAATTATAAATGTTTATTATGCACTCAAAATGTTATGCTTGCTAAAATCTAATCTTCACAAATGCTTATTGTGCTCACACAACTGAAATGTTGAATATACGCATCCCTAGATGGTATATAAAGTTGAGTAGATTAGGCTATTTGGCAAGTAAACAGCCAGTTTGTTCTCCCGCTTGCTCTCACGCACTTATGAGTTATTAAGAATTTACAGATGAATTAATAACATATCTTTAAACTTTTTATTATATGTAAGGGGAATGTTACCGTACAGTGGTGCATATTTAACATACATGTGTATTCAGACATGTTGAATAACACATATATTTAGCTGTAAAAGCCACTAAGAGTTAGAATATCCATCTCTGGTTAAAAAAAATAATAATAATCCAGCTCTTTTGAATGAACTCCGCTAAATGATTTGGATCCAAAAAGAGAGGCGAAATTCCCATTACTACACCGCTTGGCTGAAGCGCATGACGTCATTGTAGTGTACGCTGACAGTTCTGCAGCAGCCAAGCAGCCCTCCGAAAATCCGTGCGCTCACCACTTCCCCTTTTTTTCCCCCCAATAATGTATACGAAACAGACAAATAAAATATGCAATATGTTAAATAAAAAAAGATTAATATAAAAACGATGTATTTAGGACGTTTTTATAAGAGTTACCAACCTTAACTTGCTTTTACAGTTTTTTAAAAATCGCTATGACACAGTTTTCAATACATTTAACAGGTTTCCTAAACTCTTAATGCACCAACACACTTAAAACACACAACTGGCGAAACGGTTAATTTCATGTTCAAATTCACACATTGTAAACTAAACTCCAAAACTAATTTTCAAAATACAATAATACACTAACACGACACACCATGTCTAACAAAACATTGCAAACATGTTTCCAAATCACATAATTAATTAAAACACTAACACGTGTTCTCTTCCAACAGGAACATTTAGTCAATCATAACACAATGACAAAAAAAAAAAAACACTATCATCAGCTGAAACTACAGAAACTGCAATTTTTTAGATGTTAGGTGTGCCCTTATACAATAGACAGTAACTGTACAAGGACACACCTCTGTTTTGCACATGCATTTTGTTTTGTTTGCTGCAGAAAGTAGCTTTATAGAATTTACATTTTATGAAACAAAAGACAGAGACAGAATTGCTGCAGTATACATAAAT
Source organism: Cyprinodon variegatus (assembly GCF_000732505.1). Lineage (NCBI taxonomy): Eukaryota > Metazoa > Chordata > Actinopteri > Cyprinodontiformes > Cyprinodontidae > Cyprinodon > Cyprinodon variegatus. Next base: position 545,004 of record NW_015150576.1, read on the forward strand.
ACTATATTTGCAAAAGGAAATTACTGCAAGATATATTATTAGAAATACTCTGGAAAACCA
>NW_015150576.1:547505-548606 GCF_000732505.1 Cyprinodon variegatus
TCTACCAACTGCCCCCTTTCTACCTCTGGCACCAGTCTTTCATGCAGGTCTTCTAAAAAAATAAGAAGGCGTTCAGTGTTGTAGGGGCCAATCTCACATTTATGCAGGAGTACACCATTGTTGGAGATTGCAGCGCACATGGTGATGTTGGCTCCTCTCTGGCCCAGCACAGCAACCGTGGCCCTTTTGCCAATTATGTTTCTCCAACGGCGACGCCTTTTTGCCAGGTTGAAGCCAGCCTCGTCAACATAGATAAATTCATGACTCTCTGAAAGTAATTAGACACAGTGTGTATGTAACTGCTGTGCTGAACTGAAAATCTACTGTTTGTCCTAATGTATTCTAAGTTTATAGAATAGTTTACTGCAAAACAAACTGTGTATAGTGATGACTGTATTGCATAAACTTACCTGGACAAATTGGTGACGGAATTCTTTGATGCGTTCACTGTTCCTTTCGAAAGGAACTTTGTATAGTTGTTTCATTCGGAATCTGTCTTTAGCTAGAGTCCGAGAGATGGATGTTATGCTGATTGCTGCAATGTTCCCAAAGACAAGGTTTTCCTCTACAACTCTGGACTAAATGTCTTTCAGTTTTATTTGATTGTCAGCAGTCACCATGTTGACAATAGCAAATTCTTGTTCTTCATTCAGGACCTTTCTCCTGCTCCCTGAGGGAGGTAGACGTTGAATCCTTAGAGAGACAAAATGCAGTTCCATATCAGACACTGGAGGCATAAAGTCACTCTATACTGTAAATGGTAATTTTACAGTATTTACACTTTGGTGTAGGAGAAGCAATATCCTACCTGTTGGTTTCTCTGAAAATACGGACAGTAGATGCCACTGTGTCCAGGCTGATATTTGGCTGTACTCGTTCACCAGCCTCTCTGTATGATAGCCCGTGGTTTATGACATGGTCAATGATAGTGGCTCTTGTTTTATCAGTTACCTTAGCTCTGGTCCTTCGAGCGCCACCACGCATTCTTATTCTTCCCCACTCCTCTCCCTTGTCCTGGTACTTTTCTGTCTTTCTTTCTTTCTCTCCCTCTCTCTCTCTCTTATGTTGTGTTGCTCCAAAATGTTCCTTTTCCAGCCAAGA
>NW_015150576.1:550531-556210 GCF_000732505.1 Cyprinodon variegatus
TATATTTTTATACACAATATCCTTATTTTTTTCAATTATTCATCTTGTAATGACCAACCCATTTTTTTTTTTTTAAATAATGTAGACTACATCTTATGATAAACATCTGAGATCTGATACTGTACTTGTTTCCAGTTTTATTGGAGGTTGGAGAGAAAGCACAAGCATACATTTGGTAAACATTTTAGTTATTTTCAAATAAATCTTAGAAAAATTGCAAATACAAATTATTTACACTATGCACATCAAATAAATCTTTAAAACCTGTCTAGATCACATCAAGTATTGGTTCTTATGACATTAACTGCTATGAGTTCCTCAGCTCCTCTATGTGATGGATCAGTTCTTGTGGAAGTCCCAGCTCAGAAACCAGATCCATGCAGCGCCGCACAAGCAGGTCCAGACCCTCGTGTGACCTGGAGGGGAAACCACTGGGCTCAGAGCTTAGATTGTGCTGATGGTGAGAACTCTCCAAGTCCATTTTTTGTTCGCTCCTGCAGCAGTCCGTGTCTTCACAGCCTGTTCCGCCGCAGCCCAGACCGGGCTGCTTTACCTCCAGATCCTCCATGCTCTCAGAGACGTCGCTCACACTAGGAGGAGGATTCTCCAGTGCTTTCCTAATGCCGTCTATGATTCCTTCTTCGTGTTGCGTTACTAGTTGCAAAAGGTCGATGACACCGGCTGGGACAGGCTTTTCTGGATGTTGGATCTGGCACCAGCACCATACAGCGCTGTGAATGGACACACAAAGAGGATACAGAGTTAGATACACAATGACACAAAGAACTGAGCAGGACGGGCTTTCACTGGGCAGGGGAAGAGACGACAATCAGGGCTGGAACAAAAGTCAATGGGGATGTTTTACAAAATAAGATAGAAAACAAAAAAGGTTGTGGTTATGGTCAAAGGTTGCATGATCTCAGAGAATTATGGACCTGATATCAACAAGGATGTTTCCAGGCTTTATCTGAAGTGTTTTTTCCAAGTTGGAATGATTATGCAACATAATAATTTTAAAAATCCACTCCAAATGTGTCAAAATAATCAACCAAGGCTAAAATACAGAGAATACAAACAGCCCTGCTAATATTTGGACCCTTTACAAGATTGTAAAGGAACAAAATACTGTTTTGCCATCAAAACGCTGAGTTATTTGAGAACTTCTCTCAAGAAGGACCAGATAGAGCTAATTTCCATTAGTTGATTTCCTTTTGCTGAATTCAGTTTTTGACATGGTTCTTAAATTTCTACCAGTTCGGTTAAGGAGAGTTTTAGCTCTTGTGTTTTTTTTTTTCAGCTATGACACGTCCTAGATTATGTTCTTCTTAAAAAAGAAGACCAGGATAAGTAGTGTGATAAAACGTTGCAGCATCTCTGGGGTGATGTCATGAAATAGAAGGTGCCCAGTAAAAAAAAAAAAGAAAAAAAAAAAAAAGAGCACCAGAAAACACTTACTTAGGGCCATGACCGGTCTTTTTCATAATCAAGGGCCTGGTTTGGGAATCAGCCTATATAAAATCAAATAAATTATTGTAACGGTGATTGTAAATGTAAGGTATTGAAATTGGTCCAAGGGACAAATGGCTGTTAGGACATATCATTATTATACATTTATTTAATATTACCCCACAAAAACTGATTTTTGTGAATTTTCCTTCTAAAATCAAAGAAAAAAATCCAGTTATTTCATGGAAAATGTACCTAATTTTATTTTAATTTTTTAAAGTTAAAATGTTTATGAAAATCAATCATTATTTTTTGTAGAAGTGTGTCTAAGTCTGCAGATTACCTGTAGGAAACGGAAGCATTCAAGACATTTATGGAAAAATCACCTGAAGACCCCAATGATCATATCTAGTATCTATCAACATCCTGTGCTACCGCCTAAGCCAGCTGCTTTTTATCTCATGGATTTACTTTCATGTGTATTATGTCTGCATTTTCCTGAATTATAAGTAACACCAGGGCTGCAACTAACGATTATTTAGCAAATCGATCAACCTGTCATATTAATCGGATAGCCAAAGCTTTCTTAAAGAAGATTTTTTATTAAATTAAATCAGGTGAAACTAAAACTTTCCCATTTGAGTTTTGAATAGAGCATATTGACAGATAAAAAATATGTTTCCTTTATCTTAATGCGAAAGGTTGATATATTTCTTTTACAATTTTGGTAGAATTACTAGTCTGAGTTCCTCTGTCAGCTAAAAGCATGTTTAAGAGTCTCTATAGTCCAAGATTATTAAATTAGTTGATTATTTCAATAATCAACGAATTGATCCGATTAATTATTTCTGCTCTAAGCAGCACCACTAGTATTTGTAAATATAAAGTGTTATTATCAGTATTGTGTCATATTTTTACCTGACAATCCCTTTGAGGCGACCCACAGCCACAGTTTGAGCTGCTCCTTCTCTGAAGCCCTGGTTAAATCCCACCTGTAGCGAGGCCTCCTCTCCAGCACTGACTCCGTCCACATAGCCATCCTGTTCAAAACACCCAGCGGTGGAATAAAACGATAATAAAGCACCAACCAGACAGAAAGTAAGCAGCTTCTTCCAGTCGGTGTAGCAGAGACTGATGGGAGCTAAAGCTAACCTCACCTTGATGCGTTTCTTCATGTTGGATGTCCATTCTTTACTTTGTAAATGAAGTTCGTCCGCATTCTCATCAAATACATCTTCACCGCCGAAAGACGCAGATTTTAGCCAAGACATCATGGATTCAGGTTAACAACCCTCATGTGTAGAACTAGCAACGTTCCCACACGTTTAGAGCCGGTGCAGTAGAGGAAGATTTAGATACCTCAGTGTTACAGCGTTTAAAAATGATGTCGCCACCTGCTGGCCTGGAGCGCAGAGCAAGAGCAACCCCACTTCTTCTTCTTGAATGTTTAATGGCGGTTGGTTAAAACGTTAAGTGAGCATTGCCGCCACCAACTGGTAAGGAGTGTGGACCACACGGCAAAAGACAAAAACAGAGAAAAAACTATGTTATACAATTTAATGGGAGGATTGATGCACCTAAATCAAGGAACCTGATATCTTCTGCTTCCTGATTCCTTTTGCAGTAAATCAACAATGTCAAGTTTTATTTTCATAACCCTTATGTCCACCTATTTTAGAGTATAATAATAATGATATTAATAATAATAACAATAATAATATATTCCGTAAAGAGAAAGGCTGAGTTAAATCAAGTAATCTGGTTTTAAAAGCAAACTTTATGTAAATGGGAAAAGTAAATTAAATATTACTTAAAGAGTCGATATTAACTATTGGCTTACATAGTTTGGTATGCAAAATTAGATGAGCTTTATTGATCTCACAGTGGAGAGATTCTCTGGTCACATATTGGCATAGTAATTAAAGAAGGTGCAAACAAGGAGGAAAAGGTGCATTAAGAATAGACAACATATATACAGTAAATCAAGGTATATACAGTATATCAAGATAAATAAGGTGTAGGTGCTAGTGTACATGTATCACACATCACACAAAAGCTGGAAAATATGCAAGTTCCAGTAGGTGCATATATTCATCAGAAAGAATGCAAAGGAAATACTATTAATCATTAAAAAGGTGTATTTTTGCTGTTTCATGTGTTACTAGATATGTTTGTTTGAAAGAGAAGATGGATGTTATTCTTTTAGCATGCTTTACCAAGTCAGTCACATGTGAATTACCAATACATGAGCACACAATAAATTACTCTAGAACCATCACTATTTCTCAAAAAAAAAAAAAAGAAGAAGAAGAAGAAGAAGAAGAAAAGGAACTCGGTTGGCACCTTATTTTGAAAACATGAAATACTCCTCTAGTGAGGAAATCAAGAAAAGTTTCTCTTGTTTAGAGGTGGAATTTAAAACCAGCGGTCTAAGCTGGACTTCATATTTCATTTAATATCCCTTTGGAATCAATAGAGTATTTTTCAATCTAACTGAACTGATACCACCATTGTGTGTAGAGTGAAATAAAGTAAGTATTTGCAGTTTGAGTTGAAGACTAACCAGGCCATGATCACTTGAAGAAAACCAATGACTATTTGTGTTATTGAAAATGTGAAAGAAGGTGTGCATATCAAATAGTTAAAACTTTAGGTGAAAAAAGAAGGCAACAATGCAGTCTGAAACAAATGGATGACATCCTTCTTGGAGGCACATGGTGGTGGCAGCATCATTCTTTGGGATGCTGTACTTAAAATAAACTGGTCAGAGTTAAGAGGGAGGATTGATGCACCTAAATCAAGGATAGTCCTTAGCTGAAAGAGACTTTAGAAGAGACTTCGAAGGGGGTCTACCTGCGAGAAAACCTCAAGATCCAAAGTTAAACAGTTTAAATCAAGTCATTTTTTTTTAAAATGGTCAAAAATCTAATTAAACATCTGTATGTAAGAGTAAAACAAATTATGCAGTTTTGGAAAGAAGCATGTGAAAAAGAGTCATATTTGATGCAAATAATTTTTACCCAAAAAACAATGTAGCTGTAATAGCATAGAAAGGGCTTTCTACAGAGTATTTGTCTCTGTTGTACGGAGCTTACTGATCCTTTGCTAAACACAACATGATCTGTGCACCAGAGTGCCCGTAACCATGTTTTAAAATTATTCAGGGATCAGAAAGATCTCAAATCTACCAACACCGCAAAAATGATCTAGCAATAAGTAAAAATGTCTTAAATTAAGCTGATTTGCCACTGGAATAGTATTTTTACTCTTAAAATAAGATAATTAGATAATATGCACTTGAAATAAGAGGATGCAATTGTTTTTATTTTTATTTTAAATGTAAATTGTCTTGTTTCAATCGCAAAGTGTCTCACTTACCTCTTCAATTCAAGAAAAAATGCACTTATTTGAAGGAAAAAAATACTTATTTAGATAAAAAAAAATTTGCAGTGAATAATATTTCAAATATGGAGTTAAAATGAACCGATGACCCAAAATATAAATGATCAGAATGATTAAATTTGAAATTACAGTGTTGGATTAAAATAAACAGCTGTTACTTTTTTTTATTCCTCTTTTTCCTTCACATTTCTTAAAGTTATGTTTCTTCAACCATTCGAAAATGCACCTTGCTCTGGTTTTAAGTTATAGTTCCATCTTGTGATAATATTCAAATTAATCAAAACAGTCTAGTTTTAATCTCAGGTTCCTCAAAAGGTTATTTATGCATCAACAATCTCTGCAAAGTTACATTTTTGCGAGCCAAGTAAGACGATTATCAGGGCAATGACAGGTAATACCTGCAGGGGGCGCTGCAGCCTCACTTTATATAGCAAACCGTGTTACAGCTGCAATACTTGATAAGATGCAATCAGTTCTTTTAGGTTCTGTTTTTCTGTCTTTTCTTTGAAATCCTCGTGATAAAGGTATCTTGATCAAATGTGTAAAGCAGGTAAGATTTTATTTAGGTGATTTCTTAAAGCATTTTACACTTTTATTAGACAGAGGAATGAGAAAGAGCTCAAAAATGTTATTTTTCATTTAACATTTAATTTGGTGGTTTTAAAAGGTTTTGATCAATCTAAAGATATAAATGTGGATTTAAACAATTTCTAATTTTTTAAATAAATTGCATGGCATTCATTTAAAACACATTATTAAATGCTCATGTGCTTTAAGTAGGCTATTTCCAGAATAAGGGAATAAATGGATCCTTGGACACAGAAGATGTAT
>NW_015150576.1:556220-568759 GCF_000732505.1 Cyprinodon variegatus
GTATAAAAGTACATTGATTGCCTTCCTTTATTAACCCCTGTTTATAACATTTATCACAGTAAAAAAATGTTGCGAGCAAAACCATTTGATATGTAGTTTTGTTTTTATTTCAGTCAGGTTGGCAATGCATGAAAAAACAATGAATGACAGATAAATTGAGCCAAAGGCTCCATAAGAAATATGCTATCGGAGCATTGGGAATCACTGAAATACATAAATGGTCTTTTCTGGCTGTCCACTGCATCTTTACAGTCTTCTGCTTAACTTTTCAAAGCAAGGAAATGTCATCTGTCATGACAAACACATTATTCACTCATCAATAATGCATTTTTGCACCTTTTTTTCCCCCACTGTTGAGTAGTGAGAGAAAGGGGGGGAAAAGTCCCCGTTATTTTATTTCTGAGATTCTCTCATTCTTCATGCCACACTTTACAAACACAGGAGAGAGTGGACGGATGTTAAAATGCATTTCACCTCGGTGGAGTGCATTTGCAGCTACTTGGACAACAATGGCCCTGAGAATACAAGAAGGCCACAGCGGAGATGTCCCTGTTCTGGAAATGGAGTCGGCCTGCAGGCCTGGTCTGCGGCCGCCACACCTTAAAGCCCCCCCCCATTCACTTTGCTTGAAGAGTCCAAACAAGCAGCCGGGGCAATCACCTGACACATTTCCATCCAATTTCCACTGCAGAATGTGTTCATTTTCAGCCTAATGGCATGTCATTTTGCAGGAGCCTTTGGTCAAGAATTAATCCTGGAATCAAAACAGATTTTCCGGGGAGCAATCTTCCATCAAGTATTGATTTTTTTACACTCACAGAGCCTGTACTCCCTAATTTAACCTGACAGCAAGCAGCACAATGGACTGGGAGCACCTTGGCGTCTCGCAGAGGGAGCTCTCCTCCTCCTTCTTCTCTCCATGAAGTGAAAGAGAGATTGGGAAGGGGGTAAAAAGGACTCCCAGATGTCTAAAACAAAGAGCATTGCTTACAGAAAACAGAGATAAAGCTTCCGTCTCTCTGTTTTACCTCTAATTATGTTTTCAAGGGTAGTGCAACTTGGGCAGGTAAAGGCTGAGAGGGAAGAGGGGAGAGTGTTCTGGAGCCATCAGCTATCATTATGGGCCTGTTGACATCTCCCTGTCTTTGAGTGATTCTCATCTGTGATTTCCCCTGGCCATTTTCCACAGATGCACGTAGAGGGGTTTCATCATGGCGCCATAAAAAGGGCCCAGAGTGTCCGCACTAGCTCTCACTAATAAGAAAGCAAAGATGTGTCCGAGCATGTCACTCCTCTCTCCCATCCATAGCCACTCTCTTAAAGCCTTCAGATATGCAATCATTCTCTTTTCTCCTCTTCTTCCTCTCCGTCTCCCTCTCCGTATGTGCTGTAAGTATACTATACCCTACGTTAGAGGTCAGCAGGATGAGGGGATGATGGAGGGCAGGGCCGGTTATTTTCCTGTAGCTCTTAAAGCTGCAATGACCCATGAGCAGGAGAGTTGCACTTTTGCCAAAAGGTTTTTCATGCGTTGCTTACAAACTGCCTAACAGGAAGGAAACTATTTCAGTTTTCATCTGCTGCTCTTATCATTTAATCCCCCATTTCAAACAAAAAAAGGACTGATATGTTTCTATTTGGTAATTTTGATGAACTTCTTCGATTAATTTTCACAGACAATGACTGTCCCTGAGTCCGGTTTGCAACATTAGTTGTTTTCTAACCAAGTCATCGCAGTTCTTAGAATAGATTAAACAGTATTGTTTTATTTGAGCACTGACATATTTGGATGCGTTTTGTTTCATATGCTTATTTGACCAGATACAGAAAACAGTGCATCAGTGATTATATGCTCAGGGTTTCCATAAAACTGGAATCCAAACAATGCAAAAACTAATTCCCTTAAAGAGATGGACCTTCAGATTTTTAAAGGTTTTACTTAGGAAATATTTTTTTTACCTACATCACTCAAACCTAAAAAATACACTAAATTGAATTGAATTGGAAGAATATAGAGTTTTAAAAACATTAGAAATCATGCTTACAATAACCCTTCAAGTGAGGAGCTAGATTTAAATGTCTGGGATTTTGAAGTAGACAATGCCAATATTTAAAATAAGATTTATCTTACAACACCATTTTGTTGCAGACTCTGTTTAAATATTTTGTTTTAAAGCGGTATACATACAGTTTCAACCTGTAGGGACTCACATGCAGAAATAGCAGCAAGTAGAAGTTTTACTGACATGAAGACACATTAGTCTTTCAGACCTCAGCAGGAGACGTTGATGCTGAATACAGCGGATCTGTTTGAGCAGGTAGATCTTGGTGAAAGACGCCTTTTGCCCGTGGAGCCTGACCCTGGAGGTGGAAAAGAAGAGCATCCTTCCCTTAATGTTTATATGCTGAGTTTAGTACATTGATAGGCAGAAGTGAGGTGACTGGTAGACAGAAAAGAGTCGTTCAATTGAATTTACGCCTAGGCTTTGTGTCAGGAAGCTTCACAGTTATTGCTTTTGATAATGAAACATTTTAAAAACAGTTTGGAAAATTCTCGTTGTTTTGAGATATTGATTCCTAATTAATATTTATGTTTTTTTGGTGCAAACATCCCAATTATTTCTTCTAGCATTACATTAATTTTCATAAGTATCATCAGCCAAATACGTTTTTAGTTTTGCTTTATTTTCTGCTGTATAGTCGTCTATTTCTCTGACTACTGACATGAACCTCAAAGTAGCTAAGACCTCAGTCAGACAGCTTCATTAGTATATATATGAAAATATAAATTTTTTACTGTGTAAAAACTGTACAGTTAAGAACTTGCATGTAACCTCCTTGAACTAACTGTATTCCCCAAATGTAAAAGACAGATATAAGATCAGATTCAGCAGGAAAATGAGAAAAATAGCTACTATAGTAAACAGCTACAGGGCTCCAAAAAACCCCACATATTTAAAAGGACATATATGGGGCCCACTTTGGGCTTGGCATCTCAGATACAACTGATCTTGATTTTTACTAAATAATATTGCATGGCACTTATCTACTACACTTAATATTATCCAGTCATTTTCTCTTATCTATAGCTGAGAGAAGGCGGATGGATAAGCTGATCAGGAAGGCCAGATCTGTGATTGGATGCCCTCTGAACTCAGTGCAGGAGCTGGGAAACAAAAGGATCCTAACTAATTAACATCTCTGTTAGATATTGTTTACCACCCCATGCATGATGCTGTTGCATGATTGGAGAGCTCCTTCAGTGACAGACTGCTGCACCCTAAATGCACCAGGGAGCATTATCACAGATCCTTCCTCTCTGCAGCTGTAAGACTCTATAACCACCACTGTTCCCAACAACCTCAATAAGTTGTTAAATTCATGCTAATTTTGCACAGTTTTTATCTTAGTCAGTTAAATAACATGCTGTCATTTTGCACATCTTTGATGTTGCTGCTATTTCACATATCCTTTAGTGTAAAAATGTCTATAGCTGTATAATGGTTATTTATTCTCCAGGTGCACAGGTTTTATATTATTAAAATAGTTTACATTGCAGTATTTTATTGTTTATCTTTTAGCTCTTCACTATAATGTTATTCTTATACATTATTCTAAGATCCACATTTGTGTGACCATATTGTCTATAATCTTTTTGCTGCTGTAAACACCAGAATTTCCCCATTGTGGGACAATAAGGGGATTTTCTATTCAATTCAAAAAATGTAAATCTAAATAAGTCCTTTTTTTCTTAAAATAAGTGCATTTTTTTCTTTAATTGGGTAGGTAAGAAAGACACTTTGACAATGGAAGAAGACAAATGACTTAAAATAAGAAAAAGCAATTGCATTGTCTTATTTCAAGTGCATATTATCTAATTATCTTATTTTAACAGTATGATTACGCATCCCATTGACAAATCATATTATTTACCTACTCCAATTAAGGAAAAATACACTTAATTTAAGAATTTTCTTACTTATTGCTAGTTCATTTTTGCAGTGTACCTACTTTTGAGCTTTTTTTTAGAACATCAGTGTAAGTATTGTAAAATATCTTCCTGCAGAACTATAGGCAAACTTTTAAACTAAACTCTTTGACTAAACTGTTTGATTGGTTCTCCATTAACACCTTTTGAGGAAGGTACACATACACCCACCCACACACACACCCACACAAAAAAAAAATGCAGAAAGCTGTAGAGCTGCTTCTCCTATATTCTACTGTGCTACTTTTAGAAAATCTTTCTGGGCGGGCCATGAGAAAACAGAGACATCACACCCTAAAGATGTGCATTGAAAGACCTGCTTGCTACAAAGTTAAATGGACTATGGACCGATGCAATCAGCTGCTCAAGTCAGACAGGTGTCTCTGTAAAGAGCCGGGCTATTAACTCCTCTACCTACAAATACGTCACTGCGTGTCATTGCTAATAATGCTGAAAAAGAGTATAAAGAGAGAGAAACAACAGTGAAAGCAAAGGGGATCATATGCATGGCTGACCTCGATTGCATGTGAGGATTGGTAATTGCACCCTCAGAGGCATCTGGGTGTGCAGAGCAGCAAAGTGGGGAGACGCCTGAGCAGCTCGGGCTTCACAGTCAGCGTAGCAACATCTCAACCCTACGGAGGAAGTGAAAACAAAAAGGCGGAGGAGCCAAGGATGAAGGATATACAGACAGTTCATTTACCCAGAACATCAGCCCACCGCACATTGTATGAAAGATAAGGAAAGTGAATGCTTCATGCCTGATGGAAAACAAAGGCAGCAATTTAAAACCATCTGCATCCAACACATGCATTCTCTTCCTCCACCCTTCTGTTTCTGTGTCCTGGCTGATATTGAAACATAATCCATTTGGAGCGCCGACATGTCATTATATTTCCACCCTCTTTCCATCCAGGACCATTTCAGGTGGCTGTGGGTTGAACAGGAATGTTTCATTTCTACAAGTCAGATGTTTGGAGTCTTTAAGGAAAAAAACAGACAGAAAAAAAGTGGAGTTTAAATCCTTAAAGTGAGCTTAGCCGTTCCTTTTAGCTTCTTCGGTTTTAGAAGAAAAAAAAAAATCAAAATATCACAAAGATTCAAAGATCAAAACTTGTCTTTACTGCTCTGCTGTCTTCCTCAAAAACATCATACATCACAAAGGCTTTGGCGCAGCCCTCAAACTGCTGTAGCTCTTAGATCTCTGATAAGTAAAGATAGAAAGTGTAGGTTTTTCAAGAAACAGAGTTTTCTAACTAAACTTTATGTTCTACTTTATTGTATAGATTTATCCAGTATTTTATGCTGCATTATTTCTACTGTTGAACACCCATGTGAAAAACGTAGGGCAGCTTATCATGGCTTCTGTGCTTTCCTAAAATCACTTTAAACATTTTAAACTACTGGATAGTGAGAAAAAATAAACACAGTCTGTGGTACTGTTATTTTTTGGGTCCCAGCTGAAATTTTTGGGAACCGCTGGTCTAGATAAGGGTTTTTTTTTAAAGTTTTTTTAGTTGTGTGTGTCTGTAATCAAGCAAATCTGATTCAAATGATTGCATTAGCTTCTCTGCAGCCATCATACCCTGCAAAAGCCTGTTGATCACCTTTTCATTCAGCTCAGGTACCTAAAACAAGTAGGACAGGATTAGGAACCCTGAGCTAGATGATAATAAGGATGCTCAGTTTACTGTGTTAAATTCAACAACATTTGGTTTGCTGCGTCCCTCACTGTTCATTTCAGAGTGAAAACCATCATAACATTAAAACATGCATCTCATGGCTTTGTTGAAGATTGATTTATTTTTATTTTATTTTATGTTTTAAAGGTAAAGTGAAGGATGTTCTTTCTATGAGTGGATCATCAAAATAAGTGGTCTTTCTAATTGTCAATCATTCTGGTGATATGTTTACGTAAGGCTGTCCTATGTGCTTGTCCCCATTTTCGATTACCGGTGGTGAGTCTGACATTGTGGAAAAAAATGCAAATCTGTACAAAAGTAAGCTTGTATGAGCGATGCAAACAGCAACTTTTAATAAGAGCGTGCACGAGGAGAAATGGGCTTGTGCATGCGCTCGTGCTCTTGCATGCGTTTATTTGACGTTCCCTCTCTGAAGCGGGTGCAGGGTTGTGCATGTGGAGAGGGCGGGTCTTTTCAAAAATTGGTGAAAATCCTCCACTATACCTTTAAGTAACTGTTACATCTGTTCATTTCTATATCTGTTCACTTCTGTGTGGGTCGGCAAAATGGACATTCTTGTGCTGACATATGGTGGCCAGAGAGGCTCCACCATCATCTTATATAGTAATGCTGTATTTTGTGTGGGAAAGTCTTAACGCTGACTGGAGGCTTTTGAAAGGAGAGAGATGCTGGCTGACTTTAAGATAAAAAGGGAAAGTTTGCAGGAAAGTGTTCAGTGGGGTTTTTCCTGAAATGGCCAAAGATGTAAGGGCCTTTTGGAAGGTGATATCAAACATGACCGAAATAAATTCTGTTAATACTTAAACATGTTTAGTTCCTAGCATGCACAAAAGAAACATGTTTCCTTTGTGCATGCTATCTGAGAAACAATACCTATATTGGGTTTGGACCAGGTAATAAAATGGTTCTACAACAGCTTTAAAAGGAAGATCCCAACAAGTTTTGTATCTGTTAAGGGATTTGAGGAGGACTTATAATTTCAGCTCATCTGCTCCCCTGTCAGAAAGATGGTCTGCTAGTGCAGTGAAGTTAACCCTGATAGATGACAGAGAGATGCTTAAATCCCTAAGATGGCATCCTGGTGGGGACAGTCCCCATCAATAATATCCGCTTTTTTCCCCTTTCCGCTCCTTTGCTTTAAACAAAGGTAACAGAGGTTGGGTGCAGCAATCTGTGTTCAGAGCATTTTGAGTCTGTTTTTTTTCCTCTCTCCGGCTGCTCCCATGTCCCGCCTCTCGGTGTAAACTCATAGGATGTCGCTTTGAGAAATCTGATTTGCTGTCGCATTTCACTGCTTAGAGAGTTGCTACATTGTTGAAGGAGAGACACACAGCAGCACTCAGTGAATATTAACCAGCAGCTACTTTGATGTTTAAAGTTAAAGTTAGGAGACGGGTTGGTTAAAAAAATTAGAGACGATGCCACCAAAAAATCTGTTTGTTAGACATGCGGAACGTCTTCAGCTAAAAATGCAAACAGATTGTACGTTTACACAAGTTAGTATTATAATGCAAGAAGCCTAAAAAATCTGTTTGTTCTTATAGTTAAAAAAGCTTGGCTTCTCAGAAGACCATGACTCCCAGTAACAGTTTAAAATGAACATGTTTTCATATTGTGCAGATAGAATCAGACTGCACAGCTTCTATATATCTTTACATTTTGTTTCTTGCATCATTATATTAGTAAATAGGTTCATAAATCTTTTTAAACAGAGCACAGAGAGAAGTAGGGAGAGCTGCAGATTTAAAAGTGAAACATTTACTGGGATATTCAAAAAGCAATAAAATATATCTCCAAGTTAACCAGACATTTTACAAGAAAAAAATATGCAATACTGTATTTAAAATGTAGCATATCCGATTTTTTTCTGGATGGATGGAATTAAAATTGTACTTCTAGGGATGCATTAAATATTGATTTTGCCATTGGAATTGGCTGTTATTCGTTATGTTTGAGCTCATTTAGCAAAATAAGAAAACCTAATGAAAGCGTTTGGGTTGAGTAACTGTAGGTCCATCAGCCACCACCTGAGTGTCCCCACCAACTTTCATCACAAAATTACACCCTTGATAGGACCTACAGCAGGTCCATCTGTTGATATAGAAAATGATGCCTGCAGCAGGTAAACTTTAGGATAAATGAACGTAAGACTTCTGGAATCATGTTTACCAACCTTTGGGGAGGTACTAGCACAATAATCATGTTTAGCATAAACAGTACCAAAAAAAAAAAAATTTCCAACTCTGAAGCATGAAGGTGGAAGTGTGATGTTTTGTAGGGAGACCTGGCCAAAACAAAAACGACTAAAAACCAGCAGAAAAAGAAAAAGTCCTGGGACGAGTCAGACACCAAGCTTTGGTCACAAAGAGATGAAGTGAGGTGATTTGAATCAAGCTGTTCATGTTAGAAACCTGAAAGCTGAAAGGAAGGAGTGTTGCAAACTTTCCTGACTGATGTCAGAGTCTCATAGGTAGTTATTTTAAATGTATTATTTCAAATGTAGAGAGTAAGTGACAAGTTGAATATCTGAAACTTGTCTAGTTCTGTGAGAACTATCTATATTCTATGTGTCTTTTGCATAGAAAAATACCTTTATTCTCTCAGGTTATGTCAGAATTAATGTGTTTCTATTTGTTTCAACTGTTGATTCCAACTGGTTAATTTTTTTTCTGGTTAGTATAGAAAAAAATATATATATTTCAAATTCTTTAATTATTAGGAGCGAAGATGTTGCCTGTGCCTTTTCCTTTCTGCTATTTACACTTTTCTGTTCTGCATTCTGTGGTTTTTTCTATTCTGTTACCATATCCTGGAGCACTTTCTGGCATCCTGTCTGAAAACCTACTATACAAATACATTTGAGTTAGTTACTAACTTATTTAGTTTTTCTAATCAAAAAATGTTATTGAGAATAAAATCAAATGAGGTAGATTATAATTTAATAAAGATATAGGAATGAAAAATATTTTTTTCGTGCTGCCAGAACACCTTTTCCTTTAGTGTTGATTTATTTTTATTTGTCTGTCACTTAACAACGCTGAAAAATCTGACATCAATTTCAAATTTCATCTTTATTTCACAAAATAAAGTTTTATTGGTAATTTGTTTCTTTTATGTTTTACATATACACTTGAAGAAAGATTTTGAGCTTTTCTCTTTCTTAAACTTTGTTATAATTGTTTTAATTATTTTTGTTTACTCACATTCTTTTTCTTAGTCCAGCAGTTATTTATTTATTTATTTTTTTTAGCATCTCCATTTGTGTCATTCCAATCATCAAAGCCTGAGGTGTAAAAAAAGGAAGAAACAAAGACGCAGAAACTTTGTAATTTTAACTCCATTTACTTTTTATCTGCCAATCTGAAAGAAGCATTCCACCTTGGGATGCGGTGATCGATAGGTGCAGTTCACTCTGCAGATTTTGATCATTTCAGTCGTTGAAATACTTTAATTTGAGAAAATTCTTGGCAGGAGAAGAAATTCCTTTCATGAATAAAAAAAAAAAAATACTTCAGGTGTTTAAGATGTCCCGAGTTCTGAGACCTTACATGAGTAAAGATATGAGGAGCATCCATGAAAAGACGTCCACGTGATTCAACTTTTTGGATTCATTGCTTATAAACTTTAAATTGTGCACAACTTTCCAGTGAGATTTTTTTTTTAGTGGAATGACGACTGATAAAAGTCCCCCAAGCTTTTACACCAAAGCACCTCTTCTCATCCGAGCCGCTCTTCTTCATTTGGGTGCTCCGTTGTGCTGATGGAGAGTAAACTTTCCTCAGCATCAGAAACACTTTCAGACAGTAGATATGGCTCAGGAGCAGCATCTGCACAATTACATTGTTAATGGGAGAGACAATGAGAGTAGTGAGGATAGAAAACAAAGGAATATCTCAGCCGTCTGCCCAAAAATACATCCAGAGTTTTGAAACAAAGCAGGGGGAGCGCTGAGAGGAAGACGAGAAAGCATCTCCAACATCAGTTTTCAGTCTAATATTAATAATTTATGTTCTCTGTGCTTTTTATTATTATTATTTATTTATTTACCTTTTTCTTCTCAGCAGCCTGCCCATTTTTCAAAGGCATCATGGACAGGGAAGCTGCATCAAACTTTTGAGTTTAGTTTCAAAAGGCTTTCTCCTTGTTTATTTATATATAGCTTCTTCTATACACTTGTCTTGTTGTTACTGGGTGAAACAAACACATGAAGCTTTGATGAGCAGCAAACCTGACATGTATTCTTTTCTAATGACCCAATGAAATCTCTATAGAAGTAAAGCACTACTTTAAAAAAGGCTTATTAGAATAGCTTCAGATGCAAGAATGAGTCCTACATCTGTTGTTCCAGAAAAAAAAAACAATTAAGCCGTAAAAAGATTTTTCTTAGCAGAAGGTAAGTAAGTGAAGCGAGGAGTTTTTCTCGTTTGATAACATGAGTAACGCTGCAGTTTGAAGAGGTTCATCCATCCACTGTTTTCGACGTATCCAAGATTGGGGAGAAACCTGGACCTCCTGCACCCCCGGCCACCATCCACAAGCTCATTATGAAGGATATATATAGTCCCAACAGCGTTCTTCTATGCTCTCCCTGTTTAAACATTATTTGTCAATTCTTTGCCAAGATTCTAAATTTGATTTTTGTCGTAAATTTGTCTGGGCAATTTAAATCCTGGTTACAACACAATCTGCATTTTAAAAACATGTTAGCACTTTCCACTAACATTAAGTAACATGAATAAAACTTAAAAACCAAATTACACATGCATTTTGCAAAGATGAATGACAGTTTCCCATATTATTATAGCTGCAAATGAACTAAAAAACAAAAACAAAAAACAAACAAACAAACAAAAGAATTAAGAGTAAGACAACTGGAAAAACAATAAACCACCAAAATCTGGAAGGTGTAAAGTCATTATTTCTGTTGATTAAACATGTAAAAATATTTAACTTTTTTCAGTCAGCAATGTTTTCTGTCTTCTGAACTGAATGCAAAGCAATTTAAAAAAAAAGCTCAACAAATTAGTTTATTAATTGTAAAAAAATATTACATTCACAATAATTGTATTGTTTATTTTAGAAAAAAAAAAAAGAATCTAATTTTTGAGGCCCTTACTAGTTGATTCTGTTTGTCCTACATGTTAACAATGATCTAAATCATTTGATTTTATCTCTCCTTTATATTTATAATAATGCTTAAAGCTGAACCTCCAGCCGTGTCTCATATGCTTGGCAGCCTGTAGAGGTTTTCCTCCAGACCTGTAACTTCCCATCTCCTCCCATCTCCTTCTCAACTCTGACCATGCTGAAGATGGCAGCATCATGCTGCCACCTGCAGTCTACACAATATGAACGGTGTGTTTAAAATTATTATTTTATTTGGTGGTTTTTTCAGGCAGTTGAACCAAAAAAAAGCAGAACAACCTTCCTTTGCACATTGAAGCAGCACAGAAATTTACGTCTGTTTCACTTTCATTACGGAGAAAGGTGTATAGAGTTTTGTTATAAAAACCTGTACTCTGTTTAATTTCTTCTGGAAAATCTTTGTAAATTCATAACATTTCTTATGGCCTGTTGTATCAAAACAAACAACAAATTCTCTCACCTGAGCCTTTGATCCCTGCAGCTCCTCCAGAGATGTAATTACCATGTCTTGGTATTGGATTTTTTTAGTTGGTTCTTTATAGTGCAGTTTTATTTATAATGAGTTTAAATATTTACTAATTATTTGCCCTTTAAAGGAAACTGGTTGCAGTGGATTTGTATAGGGGCGTTTACATTAAAAAGGGGTAATAGAAAAGTTGTAGTGTGGTAATAAAGAAAATCAGCATAAATAACTTCTCATACTGAGTGATGTCATGAGGAAAAGAAAGCAGGCAGCGATATCACGTCCTCAACTCTCGATCTAATGATGATTTTATGCTGAACTTGCTTGAAATTAATTAGTTTTCTCTCCTTAGATATCTGCTCTAATTCTTCTTAAAATATGAACGGCTTCATTTAGAAAAAGAAGCTTAGCTAGAGGAGAAACTTTGGTATTAATAAAAAAAAACAGAATATATGACATATTTGTTTTTAATTGTCTGATTAAATAGAAGGTTTTGTAAATCACCAATGTCTTTTCTCCCTTTTGCACTCAGAATAACATCAATATATAATTCGCAAATGTTACCGTCGCTCATGTTTTTTCTAAAAATCCTCCCCTTTTTCAATCAGGCTGAGAGAATGTGCTGTGAAAAAAAGATTCATGCCTGAAAACTCAGCTGGATTTTGTTGAGTTTTAAAAATACTGATATTACATCTCATTGACTTTAGATATAAAAAAGGTTTATTTACAGTTTCCATATTTAATAAAAAATCTCCTCTGAGGCATAGCTAATAGGTAGTGCAACCACAGGCCGCCTGCAACTGTACAAACAGCACAAATAAAACTACAAAAATCAAACAAGCTAAATAAAATCACATTTTAACAGTGCATCCAGAACTTTAATCACTAACTTTCAGGTAATGTTTTTGAGAGTGAACTTTAAACAGCCAGCTCCACTTATCAACTGAAAATATCCGTACTTCAACCCACCCAGTCCCGTCCCAGCTAGCTCCTTCCCCATTCAACCAGTTACCAATTCACTATTCATTTACAGAATTCTTTTAATAGTGTGACAATCATATAATAGTGAGTCAATCATATCGATAGACCAAATTATATTGTACTTATTTTCCAATTGAAGGTCAGTGATACTGATTTAAAATGTCTGATCATTATTGTTTACATACATAATAAAACATAAAGAAAAAAATATAATAATTGTAAAATTCACCTTTGCATCATCAGCCTTTATTTTGGTAAA
>NW_015150576.1:568772-589924 GCF_000732505.1 Cyprinodon variegatus
TATATATTCTATTCTCCAGGGCTGAATCTTCTCAGAAAAAGCGACTCCACAAGAAACTCTTGTCGTCATTTTCATGTCAAACATTGTTTATTACGAATTATGGTACAAATCAATGTGACAGACTTGAAGCTTTCTTTTTTTTAATAAGTTTTTCCCTCTTTCCTCTTGTTTTGTAAGAAATACAGAAAGTGCTGCTTAAACCGACCAAAACAGATATTGCTCTATAGATTAATTACAGTTTTCAGTCTGTAAAAAAAAAAAAAAAAAAACAACACACAGGGAGAAAAGAAAACCAACATCCAGAGACTCTTCAGCTTTGGTTTCTAGTTCTTTGACTGCTAACAAAAGTTGTTTCTGAGTTGGTTTTTGAAACTGATTAAGGAAAAAAAAAAAAAAAAAGCTGATCTAGAATTAAATAAAGAACAACACAGCTGTCGTTATTTTCTTCTTCTACATCTTTCTACAAGCTGTAAATAATTAAACACAGAGAAAAAAAATCATTAAGAATTGTATATAAAAATCAATGTGGCTCAGTTAGAGATAAGTATAACAGAGTGATGCGTCAAAGAAAAGGAAGCAGAAGCCTTTTTCCTCTACCTTAACAGTGAACATGGACACAGTGCAGAGCAGCTGCTTGCTTGAACTGCATTTATCTGATTTCCAACACTGAGGTATGAACCTCTGTGTTCCTGCTGCTCGTCTTCTTTCTGCTCATGTTTTTAAAGATTGTCAACATCTTGAATCTATGTCTCTGTACAATGTGCATAACTATAGAGCTTTGGTCCAGCTTTAATAAGTCGAGTGAAGGCATAACTCCTTTCTGTGTCTTCTTTTAGGTTTCTTTCCATTTTGGTTACAGCTTCTTTTGTATGTTTTAAAGCCTCAAAGCTGATCAGTGTTTGTTTTTTCTCTGCAGACTTTCAGGTTTTTTTTTTTCAAGCTTCTGCCTGAAATTGTTTGTTTACAATGAAAGCAGCAGAACAAATCTGTGGAGGTAAATGGATGCCGTTTTAAAACACAAACACACAAACCACTTTTCTATGACATTTTACGGGATACAGTGAATTTTCAGGCTGGGTGCAAAAGCAGCCGAGATAACCGACGTGGAAGGATGTACATCAAGCCGACACTTGATTCTGAATAAATCGCATCAAATTTCGCCTCACTTCAAATTAAGTTCACTCGCTCTGACATGTGACACTTATCCTCAACATTCACCTCTTCTCTGTTCCTATGAGGGAAAAAAGGGAGTGACGGATCGAGACGTTTCCCGGAAGAGTGATATTTCTGGCAAGAAAATACAGCGCCTTGCAAAAATATTAACTTTTACTCATTTTGTCAACTCACAGCCACATTATTTCAAATCATTTATTGACATTGTATGTAATAGACCAACTCAAAGCAATAAGCAATTGAGGAGAGGAAGGAAAATGACAATTCACATTCCTATTTTTTCAAAATGATAAAAAAAAAAAAATCAGTTGTGCAGACGTATTCAACAATGATTTATAGTTGCTTTTCTCATAAGGTAAAAAAGTTCAACTGTCTGACTTAAAACTAAAGTCCCACAATAAACCCACTGTTAAAGGAGTTGGTGGCAGCATCATCATGTGGGGTTGCTAATCTTCACCAGAGATGTAGAAGCTGGTCACGGTTGAAAGGATATTGGATAAAAGGAAATAGAAGCTGAAGAGGATAAGAGCCTGCGCTATAGCCTCGTTTTCCATCAGGAGACTGAACCTGAACATAGAGGCAGAGTTACACTGCAGCGGTTTATTTTGAAGCACATTCATGTGTTAAAATGCTGCAACATGCAGCTCAGAGACATCATTTGTCCCTCCAGGTTCCTCACAGCAGCTCCTAATGATTTAGGCCTGCAATGTCATAGAAATAAGAAGTTTTTTGATATGAACAAGAATTTATATGCAATTTCTGCAAAGGAATAAATACATTTTATAATATATAACAGGCAGAAAAACTTTTTTTTTACTGTACTAATAAGAACGTGGGGTCTTTTTCTCATAACATTTTTATTTGACTATAGGAAGAAACAAATGAGAAATTCTTTATTTTCTTCCCTTCATTTTCTATTTTCTTTTCCTTCTTTTCATATTTTGCAGTCTTATTTGTACCTGTTTGCTTTCACCGCCCATTTGCTTCACCACTGGCATATCTGAATTTCCCCGCTGTGGGACAATAAGGGACTTTTTAAATAGTACTGTATTAAACAGTATTTGTAAAACATGATGAACTGCTTTTTTTTAAGGGGATGAAATAATGCAGAATCATGACCTTGACGTAGATCTAATTAAGAGTTTTGGATAGCTGAATTAAAAAGATCCGCCCCATCCTATCAGAACGAGTCTGAGCCGGTTTGCGATGATGAGCAGGAAAAACAAGGAAATATGTACATGAATAAAACTGGTAGAGACCTACATAGAAAGACTTGAGGCTTTTACTGCAAAGAAACAATGATTCAACATTTTTTTTTTTTATCTTTAAGCTGAAGCATAAGTAGGACACCCTTTACAGATATTTATTGGTTAAAATAAGAAAATAAAAAACATGAACCATTTTCCCTCTGCACTGCTTTGTGTTGGTCTATGACAAAATTATGGACTTAAAATAAAGCTAATTCAGAGGCTTTCATATGAAAACGTGAAAAAAGGTTGGGGGCTGTTAGACCTTTGCAAGGTGCAGAAACTGAATGATATACAGGGGTTTAAATAATTCTGCTTCTGAACACAATAAATAAGAGAAATTATAAAACTAGAACCTTGTAAATGTTAAATAACAAATGTTCTAACACAGAAATAAAGCTTTGCTTAACAGAAGTGACCTTCACTCAGCTAAAAGAAATTCAAACTATGAAAGAACAAAAACGGCTCCTTGAAGAAAAGCAGTTTTTGTGAAATATTCAAGTAAAAAAAAACCTGCAAACAATAAGCTCGGTGGTTAAGCTCCTAATCACACATCTAGACAAAGTTAGGGTAATATTAAAATGTTCATTTTCATGAAAAATACAGATGAATATGTTAATTTCATGATGTGAAATCTGTGGTCTGGTTAAAGCATGCAGAGGCAAATCTACGTAAAAGAAACATTTCTTTACAAGCTGTTGTAAAAAAAAAAAAAAAGCACAGTTGAAGCTGTTTGACATGATTTTTTTTCCAACACACAGTAAAACACTTTATAAAAAGGAGGCAGAAAACCATGTGAATATAAAGAAAACAGAAAGAAAAGATCTCCCCCAGTCCTTGAGCTGAAGTTTGTGTGTTCTTTGGCTATCAGGCTTTGGCAACAGAAACAAAGCTGCAGTACGACTTGAGACTAAAACCCTTCATTATTTTCACCACCATCATATTTAAAAGTCCCCCGTTTCCTCTCCCTTTTTTTCACCAACAATCTCATCCAATAATTAATAAATACCTGTAAAAGTTGTACAAAGTTACATTGTGACTGAAAATATTTACAGATGAAACACAACTGGAGGCAAACAACATTATAATGCAACAGCAAAGGTTCTTTTTTTTTCCGCCAAAAATGTATCAGTGATTTAATCTGAAGACATTTTTTTAATCTTTTTTTCCTTTTTCTATATTTACATTCAAAGAACGAAGAAAAAAGTAAGAGACGAGGATAAAAGGTGTACTCACACACACGTATAGCTTAGATTTCGCCAGTACAAATGTAAAAATTTAGAGCACATTTACATTACAAAATTAGTTTTAGCAGTTAGATGTAACAGACTTTGGTAGATAGTGTTTGGATTTGGTTTCTCTTTACTAAATTCCTCTTCGCAGGAGAACCAGAATTAGGGAGACAGTTCTGGATCTATATCTCTTTAAATCAGCACGCCATTATGTTTTTCTTTTTACATAATTCTCACATATTAATCTCTTTTTAGTGTTTTCTTTTTTTGGTTTTTTGCAGAGGTCATTTACAGAACTGTGGTGATCACAATGACAACACAAAGTTTTTCTCTATCCCGCTGACTCGGTTTTCCAGTCTTTATCTGCTTTCTTTTTCTTTGCTTCCGTTTGTAATGGCTGACACTTTTGCGCTCGTTCACTTGGGGAGGTCCTCTAGAGAGTCAGTGAGAGGGTCCATAGGCGCGGCCATGCCGAGCTCGGGCTGTTTCAAGCGCTTTATTGTGTTTTTCAGGGCTTGCCTCTTGTTGCAGAACCACACGCGGACCACCTCCCTGTCATAGTTCAGTTTCTCAGCTATCTCCGTCATTTCCTGTCCGGAGGGGTGCGTGTTCTTCTCAAAGTGGCTGTTGAGGATCTCCAGTGCCTGCGGTGTGAAAGAGGTCCGCCTCTTGCGTTTTTTCGAAGGCTCACTCCCAATAAACTCAGTCAGGTTCTGCATTCCGGAACGGTGGCGGGCTTCAGCCTCGGCCATCCAACGCTCCAGAACAGGCTTAATCTTCTGGGCGCTTTTAGGGGTGATGTCCAACTTCTCAAACCTGGCAGGATATAAAAGGCCAGGGTTCAGTTTGCCTGTCAGACTGCTACCTATAGTGTTCTCTTGGGCTTCCTGTGGTAGGAAAAAGTGGCTTCTCAGGATGGTGTGTCTGGGGAGAATTGAGAAAAAAGAATCTTACTCAGGTGCCCTGCCAGAAGAAGGGATAAGTCGCCTGTTTTTTAGTCTCCTCAACCAGAATGCCACAGGGACTGAAACCAGGGTTCCTATGCATTTTTATAGACATTACACTCTTTTCCACACACAACATTTAAAAAAGTTTTCAGTCCTTTTTAGATAATTGTTTAAATTCAAACAAAATGTTCACCAATATGGAAAATGAAGGAAACAACAGACTGGAAGGAAGGATGGGGAAGAGAATAAAAAAAGAATGGATGAATAGACGGATTGGTTGACGCACAGAATGATGGACGAACAAAAGAATGGACAGTTGGATAAAGAATAGATGTTAAATAATAATATAAAGGAATAAGAAAAGACTATAAATACTGTTCTATATCCAATCTTAATTTATCCATACATATTTTGGCCTGGAAATAACATCCAGTAAATCCCAGATTGCGCAGGAACCCTGTGAGACAAACATCTAGGTGTTAATCTGCATGTTGCTTCTGGAAACACCAGCTGGAGGTGCCCCTGCTACAACTTTGCTTTACTCTCTGGCTACAGCTTCTCTGTCCCAAACTGGCAATAGTGGAACAAGGAGATACTGCAGATGGTAAAAAAAAAAATCACATGAAGCTAAATCACAAAAAGCATGCCAAAAAATTCAAATAATTTTACAGACTATTCTTAGACATTAGTGAGTATATATCCATTCTTATCCCCAGATAAGAACCAACATATCTTCTGCATGCAGTCAGATATGCCACCATCATTCATTTACAAAAATACATTTAGAATTAAGATAGAGATTTTATACATAGTTTAAACATCAAATTCATTGAGAACACATTCACAGACTGCCAGTGGAGTGATATTAGTATCAATTCACTGCCTGTAATTAGGAAGTTCAGCAACTGTCAGGTGCCTTTAAAAAAAAAAGTAATTTCTCTCATATTTGTAATGCTTCTATTGTGATTATTTGGAGGAACACGTTTTAACTGAGTTTATGTATCATTATGGAAAGGCTGAAAAAGAGTAACTGTTTGGTATTTTTTTAATTATACCTAGATATTAAACAAACTGGCTAATTAAAAATGAATGTCAGACGGAGCTGAATTCAAAGAATAACCTTCATTTGTTATTGCAACAGTGCATTACTAAAATAACTTTCCTCTGCAGTAAGTCCATCCCAGCTTGTCATTGCCCCCCCATCATTGTGGGGTCAAGGATTTAGTCAGGGACCCTAAGTGACAATGACTTATTATTATATATGAAAGTTATATGAATTACAGTATATGAACATTTTGTCAAACAACTTTTCTACAGTGATTATACTTGCATTTTTTTTATTTATTTTTTTTGCTCATCCTAAACCCTTTTGAAACTTTTGCCACTTTTAAGCCAAATAGAAATCTGGGAAGTGTGGCATACATGATGAAACAAGGTGTTGGCAGGTTCATGATGTGGGAGCGCCATTATTTAGCAGGGACAGAGAAGATGGTTAGAAAATAGGATTTGCAAGAGTTTAGAGGCAGTTCTCTAAAGAGCTTCACTTGTTAGAAAACCTGGATTCCCACAGCATGATGCTGCCTCGTCCATGTTTCACTGTACACTCTGGGGATAGACTATTTGAACCTTACATTTTCACATGATATAGTCTGGTGTTAAAGGGGCTATTTATTGTTACAGTGGGGAAACTGAGGATGAAAGGTAATTAAAACTGATTGCACTTTTTAAACAGTCTACTTCAGCACATGAAACAGTGCAGCTGCACTGGAATGCACAATAGGAGCAAATTTATTATAATTTGAAAAAACAAATACAATTTTCTCATGGAACCAGAAATGGAATAAAATAGATACATTATCATGGATAGCCAGACTGTTTTGTGATTTATGAACATCACAATAAATCACAGTTCTAATCATTCATATGACAGTAAATAATAAGTAAAAGTTAATCTCTTTTTTTTTGTTTAAAACTACGTAACCAATTATTTTTCAGCTTCAAATAAGAAAAGGTAGAAATTAGTATAAGATCCTTTGTAAGGTGTTGTAGGCTCTTTTTTTATTATAAATTAAAACATCTTCTTTATAATTCAGAATTTAAAACCAGAGGAACCTTCCTCAGAATTATGTGGACACAGAATCAGGGATGCTGCAGTTACTGGGAAATCTTTTCAGCAGAAAAGATTAATTCATGAAGTTTACTAGGAATTAGCCCAATAAAAGAAGGTTAGTTGATAATGGTATGGTTTTGGTTTTATGAAATAACTCCTCCAGACTGCTATTGAAATGCTTTAGTAAAGTGGCTCTTAAAGAAAAAGCTTAAAGCCACACTGAGCTCAGAAGAAACACACAGTAATAAAAGCCTTCTTTAATGGTGAGGTGAGCTGAGGGCGAGATGCCCATGCATGCATGAACTTCCTCTGTTTCTACACCTCGTCGACAGGACGTATTATTTATAACCCCATCCTTCCATCCTAAACAGTGGAAAGAGGAGGGCTCCATACTGAGGGAATACATTAGTAAATATGAAGAGCCGCTGGAGACAGGACATTTCATGGATCAACAGAAACCGCAGATACTAAAATGAATTGAGAGCGGCTCAGCCGGGGTGCGGGGTCCCTCCTCCGGTGCATCTGGATGGGAGGGGTGCTGGGGGTGGGACTCTTAGGATGGAGTAATACTATATGAGCTGCTGGATGTTTGGTCATCAGGATAAAAATATATCGTATCATATCTAAAGCACAGACAGAAAAGACTAAATAAGAATAATTCTCTTAATAGTCATATAAAATTTTTCATTTAGAAGATTTTTATGAATCAATGCTATTTTGATTGAATGGCTAAAATTAATTTTCTTGGCTTCAAGAAAACCAGCTTTAAAAAAGCTTTTTTTAGAACCTAAAATGCCGTAAAAAACATTGTATTTTGACCACAGACTCAGATGCACCTTTCTCTGCTTTTCATGTAATCAGTAACACTGAAAAAAAAAACATTTATCTGAGCTGCATCCAGGCAGTGGAGGTCTGGGTTGCAGGTACATTTTATTAAAATTTTCTAGAATGTTCCTTCATGTTTTACAGAAATTGGACATAACATGTTTGAACCTTTTAGGCGTCAGTACGGAGTGTTGACTTCAGTGTTGAAGTTATAGGTTCACATAAAATCAGTATGGGGAGGGTCTGTTAAGGTGTGAGTTTTCATCATGATCAAATAGAAAAACGTTTGTGGACAAAAATGTTTTAAGTGTGAGACAACCTTTTAAAATTTAACTGTTGATTCAAATATTGAAAATATAAAAATAGACTACTTAAAATCTTGTTTTGGATATATAAAAAACCCAAAATGCATTAGGATCACTGGATTATATTATTTCTTTATTACAGCATCTCTAAAGCTAACTGTGATACTGTGAGCTGACTGGATCTGATTTCTCATACCTTTCTCCTCTTTTTTGTTTTTATTTTCTATTGTAATTCAGAGAGTTCTTGTCTGAGGTTTACATACACACAGCATTGCCAGGAACGGCACATTTATCTTAGGCTTTTCATTATTTCTTTTAGAAATAAATGTGACTAAATCAAGTAAATTGTCTGTTATCACTTCAATCTAATTCTCACTCTCACCTACAGGGCTCTAAATGACAAGGCTCCTGTCTACTTATGTCACATAACAGCTAAACAAACACAAGGCCAAAACCTAGGAGGACAGGACATTTCAGTCTGTGGCTTCTAAACTGGGAGATAGCAAACCTCTGCAACTTCTTGAAATTAGAATAAAAAAAATCTATTGAAACATTTTTTGTTCCATAAGGCTTTTAGATCACAATTCTTTTTGTGTTTAATCTTATTGTGATTTCTATATATATATTTTTTTATATGTTTCATCAAACAATTTGGTGAACAAGTGCAAACTTATTGTGCATGTTCCCCTAGTTTAAATGCACTACCTCCCATTGCTAACACAAGCAACAAAAATAAAAGCAACACCTTTGGTTTTGCTCCCATTTTTCATGAGATGAATGACAGCGTGTACCAATTCCTGCCAATATCCAGCAACTTCCCACAGCCATTAAAGAGGAGTGGACCAACATTCCAAAGACCACAATTAACAACCTGATCAGCTCTATGTGAAGATGTGTTGCATTGCACGAGGCAAATAGTGATCACACCAGATACTGACTGGTTTTCTGAGTCCCCAACCCCCCCGCCCCCCATAAAAAACTGCACCTTTCACAGGGGCCTTTTATTGTTGTCAGTCTGATAAAAAGACACACCTTTGCACTAATCATCATGTCTGATCAGCATCTTGATATAGCACACCTGTGAGGTGGGATGGATTATCTCAGCAAAGGAGAAGTGCTCAATATCACAGATTTAGGCTGGTTTGTCAACAATATTTGAACGAAATGGTGATATTTTGTATGTGGAAAAAGTTTTAGATCTTTGAATTCATCACACAGAAAATGGGAGCAAAACCAAAATGGTTGTGTGTATCTTAATAAATATACCAGAGGAGGTGGAACATATTTGTCATCATTTTGCAGCCTCCAACAAAGTCCTGCTATAGTTCTATCTGGGTATTTGATGACTACTCATCTTGGCAGAATTAGAGTATAAACCTTAGTTAAACTGGCTGGATTCCTGGGTTAGACATCAGCTAATCCTAAAAAGAATTAGAAAAAATTTTTTTTTACTAAGGTTTTTTCCTTGATGACATTTTTGGAACAAAGGTTGAACTAAATTTGAAATTTGAAATTGCTTATATTTTTATTTACCGGTACTTTTAACTTCTGGTTTTAAATTCTGTTTTAGTTTTAATATTTAGTAGTTGTTAGCTAGTTTAGTGTAGTTTTTATTTATTTATGCTTAGTTTCAGT
Source organism: Cyprinodon variegatus (assembly GCF_000732505.1). Classification (NCBI taxonomy): domain Eukaryota; kingdom Metazoa; phylum Chordata; class Actinopteri; order Cyprinodontiformes; family Cyprinodontidae; genus Cyprinodon; species Cyprinodon variegatus. The sequence goes on from NW_015150576.1 coordinate 578,247, forward strand.
TTTACTCTTTAGACAAAGAAAAAAAAAAGAATAAAATCTCAGGTAAGGACAGACCGCTGCAGCAACCCGTGTGGCCTGACATCTGTTCGCATGATGTGGTACAGCGAAAAAGCAATAACAATACCGGGAAACTAGACTTCCTATTAATACATTACGATAAAGAGACAAAAACTAAGCACATTCACTCTTAAAGTTCATTTGGTTTTAATTGATTCTGGAAACTTATTACAGGTTCAGGTGGATTTCATATTTTTCAAGGTCTAGTTTTTATAACCATTTTATTTAACAAAAATGTTTTTTTTTTTACTTAGTTTTCTTTATTTCATGAGTTTTACGCATAGATATGAACTTTGTTTAAAAACAATCTAACTGGTTGCAATAGGTTGATCTTTCGCATGTCATATCGTAAAACAAAGTTGGATGTTAAAAGTTCAAAATGAAGAGGAATATAGATTTTGTTTAGACCTATAATAAAAGATAGAAGATATTTGTTTTCATAAAACACAGTAAATGTCTTATATCATCAAACCAAACCATTCTTATTTGCCAGCCTTTTGCTGACTAAAAGGAGGACAACACTAGTTGGAGCATACCCTTGTGTAATGCTTGTGCCTGTTTAGAAACACTAATAAAGAGCCTGGGAACATGGTGAGCAATGAAAGCAGACAAGATAGAAGCATCTGTCAGTGTCTGTTGGATGTCTGGGTTCAGGGCCGGAGCCCCAGAGCTAAAGTGATGTCCCTATCTTCAAACTTCATGTCTATGTTGATGTTAACTAAACTAAAGCACGTGAACTTCCCCCTGCTTCTTCTTAAAACATCAGCATGTCATGTCTAATGTCTTACAAACAATGAAAAAGTTGTCTTAAAGGCATGCATAACAGCCAGCACAGTGTTTATTTTTGAAGCTAATGGATTTTAATGTATGTTATAAATATTTGAATTATGTCTGGCTGTAAATATTTCATGTGTGATTTTTTTTTTCTTCCATCTTTAAACATTAGCCCGGGCCTGATGCACTGTTTCACATTTTATCGGCTGTTTGATGTTGATGTGATGAAAGTTTTAAAGCTGCGTGTCGGTGCTGCGTCACCTAAACAGTACAGGTTATCTGCAAAGCACATTAAAAACACATGGGGAGTGAAAATTACTGATGCCAAACAGCACTTTACACGTGCTTCTTTTGCAAACTTTAAAACCGTCTTTATGGTCTGTAAAGAAAATAACTTTTCTATTTAATTCTTGCAGTTTTTGAAGCCATGTGGCCCAATTTTTCTGACCTGACAGGAAAATGTGGCTTATTTAGCTTCTTGATGCAAAACGTTAGTGAAGCAGAAAAACAGGACGAATGAAACACAGATTTTATCATTGCCTCATGAATATATAATGCCCCGTTTACAGCTAAACTGTACTCACAGAAGCAGTAAAATATGGGAATCTTATTAACAGATCGTTGCCGTCAAGCTCTTTCATGTTCAGGCAGTGGAAACAGCGATGTCCTTAGTAATTATTAAATGCTTTAAGTGCTTCTGGTAATACTTGTGTATGTATTTTGCATAAGTAACACCAGGCTGTCAGTGGGTGGGAACGCAGAGCAGGGTGGGTGAGTAAAGCCATGTGGGTCAATTATGTGTTTAATATCTTAATGATGTCTTCTTTCACGATGGATTAAAGAGGCGAAGGCACCTGACAGCTCACTGATGCTGCTCTGCTACATCTACCTTCATTTGACAGAATCAGGACAGAAAAAGAAGAAGAAATAAAATCTGAATTTCTCCTGTTAATTTTTCTGTCTTACCTGCATATGGCGGACTGGCTGTATGCAGGGCCCTCAGCCGCGCTGAGCGCCTGGCCCACCTGGGTTTGCGTCAAGCCCAGGGACAGCCGGCGGATCTTGAATGCTTTGGCAAACTCACGGATCTCCTCCAGGTTGACCCCGTCCACCTCACTGGGGGCAGTCTGTGGGTCTGCAACACAAACACACGCGTCTCATTTTATTAGCCCTTTGCTCCTCCTTCGCTTAGCTTATTTTTCAAAAGTGAATGAGGTGAACGGGCAGCCATGTGAGACCATGATGGGCTCTAAACAACCTTAAGAAATAGTCCTGTTCTGGGTCAGAACTTGTTATTTCTCTTTGTTGTAAACCTCACATGTCTGAGAGATGTTTTGAAAAATGAATTTATGTAAGGTGTGAATACGGGCTTTCATAGCACAGCCTTTTAAGTGTAAATCTTCTATTTTACAGTATAGCTGAGTATAGAGAAAAAAAACAGGGCTTCTTTTATTAGAAAGAATGTGCACAGCTATAGACATCTGTATGAATACATGTCTAGTCTAAAGGTAACTCTAAGATGAACATTAAAGAAAAAGAAAAGATGTTATTACTTCAGGACGACCTTTAGTTAAGAAAGGTCAAAGCAGCTCAAACAAATGCTAGTTTTTACCAAAAAAGAAAAAAAAATACAGCAATGAAAGAAAAGCAGGGCTGTAAACTTTCGTTGAAGGGTTTTTAAATAATTTCCCCGCTAATAAAAAGTGATCCAACATTGTACATCAATGTCAGGTGCCCTGGCATCCTGCTTACCAAAGCAAAGTTTGTGCTTCTGAATAATTCATCCTGGTCATTATCAATGAATTATTAAAGGACTCCTCCAAGCGTATTTAAGCAAAAATCTATGAGGCTGCCATCTCGTTGTGCCTCATAAGTGACGTGCAGCATATGCGATGCAGCTCCAGACGTGTGAACGCCGCAAGGATGAGGGGACTGCAGACTCGGAGCACTCACTGCTTCTTTGGGTTCCATCATCTCCACTGTGATGAGCATTTCTTCATCATTCCCAGAGGAGGCTATTTACTTAGTAGATTGAAAGACTAATGGAAGCCGTTCTATATCGGTCCAGCCTCTGGATCCCCGTTATTTGGCAGATATTAGGTCACGGCTCAAACACGACTTAAAATTTGAACCCGGCTCATTTATACTGCATTGATGAATCTTTCATTAAGGCTTCAATAAATAGTGCATGAAAGGTTTAGAAGTTAATGTTACAAAAAAACCAAAAAACAGGACAGAGGCTAGGAGAAAGAGTAGATGGGGCTAAATTAAATGCATATTATATTAAATGTTGAGTGAAAATACTTTGGTAATTATGTACTTACAAAAACATAAAACAAAAAAAAAACATTTCTTTTAAATGAGCAAATATAAAAGGAGACTTCTCCAACCAAATCCCAGCTATTGCTTAAAAAATGTAGTATACTGCTTATTGCATTTACAGTGTTTTAAAAGATAAACGTTTTAATATTTTGTTGCTGTAAACTAAGTATTGCAAACACACATTATATTAACATACTGCTTAAGGTGTAAGAGAAATGGATGGTTATCTGATGTTTAATGGCTGGTGGGATGTGGGATAAATAAACCCTCTGACAAAGATTCAGGAATACAAATTTAAGATTAGTATTGCGATAGTTTTTATTTATTTTTTCATTGACAAAATAATACTCAGGCCAAGCCTGAAAAAAACCCCAAAACAATAAATAAACAGTGCATGCATTGTTAGAGCTCACTTTTATATTGTTAAATGGATATTCAGCATTTTTGAGACAAAGCCTAACTAGAGCCAAGCTGAAATGCTTCGGTTTCAGCTTTAGTCCACACAAAAAAGTTAAATCTGCAGGAAAGCACAGTTATATATGGGTATCAAAATTATTTTTTTATTGTTTTTTTAAAGCAGGAGCAACTAGAAGTTTTTCCGGACTAAGAAAGGATAAAAATAACAGTGTTGGTGTCTTGTTTATGATCTAATCTTTCCTCACCTGATTGTTAGCAAACATGCTCTGCTTTTCACTTCATTTCTGGAATGTTTGTTGGAAGCAAACATGATGACATTTCATTTTCTCTAACACCGACAGCAAGAGGATTTTACGTGCACATGTTTGCTGTAAATGATATTGAGAAGAAGTGATGCGGCTCATACTCAGCATAAAGCGTTAATCCTATTTACTGCAAAGTCTGGACCAGAATGGTTTATAAGATGTTTTTCAGGGTACCGGTAAACATAAGCTAAACACAATGTCCACAACAAGTTGATCAATGGCGACTTGGTTTGTTTTTTATTAAATTCAGGGAAACTATGGCAGCCTTTGAAATGAGTTTACATGGAGTTTAGGAGAATCGACTCTGACAAATAACATTTATCTGAATAAAACTGAGTTTTTAAAGGCAGGGGCTGCCTGCTGACAGGCTGAGCCACAGTGATTTATAAGGCCCTGCCAAAGGCCAACGCACTCGGAGAATGAAACTTATGTTCATCATACATAACAAACGCCACTTTGGGTAGTTTAATAAACCACAGAAATGACAGTCAACAGGAAAAAATAAAGCAATCAGTCAAAGGCTGTCCACAAAGAGAGCCTGCAAAGTTAGATTACCTCCAAAGATCTCAAAGGTTGAACAGGATTATCATTATTATCATTGTTAGAATGTTTTGTTTTAAATATATATATTTTAGATTAAGGTCACTATCTCTCTTTAACAAAAATGAGTTTTATTATTATTTTCCGTACTTAAAAATGCTTAGTAAATATGTTCACAAAATTTTTTAGTATTAAGCTTTTATCTTATGGTCATAGGTGTTCTTTTTTTTTTTTTTGAAAATATTTTTTTATCTGTATATTTTTTTATCTATTTTAAATCTGAAGTCCTGTCAATGTACATTATTATTGTGATAGTAATTTTAAATCACGATTCAGAGGTATAAAAATTATATAACTATGATGTTGAAATTTAAAGTCAGAGATAGTTTTTTTTTTTTTTTTTTCAAAAAGTAGTAAAGCAAGTGAAGCACATAAAAAAAACACCAAAAAAACAAAACAAAAAACACCTTACTAAAATTCAAACCAGAAAGTATGACCATCTTAAAGGAAGCGCTATAGTCATTGCTGCCATCTATTGTTCATTTAGGAGAGTGGGACATTTTAACTTGCCTAAAAGTTAGATTCTCCTAGTATTAGTGCGCTCATAAACATAGAAAACCTCTTGTCTGACCCTATACTCACTTTGCAGTACTGTGGTTTATGGTTGGGACATATGGCTTCATCAGAGCAGAGTGGCATAGCTCTTATTCTCTGCTTTTCAGATTTTCCATTTGTAATGGTGATGTGAGTCTATCTAAAGCCCCAGTAACACCTTAACGATTTAGACCAGCGTATGCCTGAAGTACGAAAAATATGGCAAAAACGCTGGCATACGTTGAATTACGTTTTGTAAAAGTTATGAGCACGCTGAAACACGCTGATATAAAACTCTGTAATTGATAAAAAAAATCAAGGATGATAAATCATTCTCATATCAAAAATTGGTTGACCACATTTTTTTAAACCATATATATATATATATATATCAGATTTTCTAATTTTTAATGAAAGAATTTCTGTTTTTGCTTACTGTCTATGAATCCAGTTAAAAAGATCAATAGAGTAATAATAGGATTCTGTTTGTGCAGCTAAAACCTGATTTCTTGTTCCTTGGACACATAGCTCATCATTGGTATTCAGCAACTGATAAAAAGACAACAAACTACATTATTGCACAGACTGACATGGTGAAGCTGTGTTTTAATTTAGGTGATTGCTTACAAAACAAACACACATTATGATCTGTGTATTCAAAAAGAACCCAGACTAAAGTAGATAACATCGGAGATGGTGGCTGACTAATCACTGCTGCAGCTTGCATAGTTTTCTGGTTCAACAAATGTTAAACATTTTATTTTAAAAAATGTTATTTAGTCCAATTGTCCTGCTTTGGGGACAAGTCATATAATGCGAACAGACTGAATAATGAAATAAATGTTAAAAGATGTTAATAGATGGCCAGCAGACACTGAAGGGTTTTACTTCTTAAGTTGCTCAAGGAAGAACAGTAACTGTTAGGCCATCTCCCAAACAGAGGCTCAATCCAAATAACGTCAGTTGTGGAGAACACTTGAGGTTATTTAGCATAGGGACCTCCAGAGGTTACTGTCTGCTGTTTAGGAGCTAAACAGTTACCGACAAACCCTTGCTTGACAGGATATATAGGAGCAGCCCACCTTATGAAATTGAACACAAAAAAAAAAAAATAATTTCATGTATACTCCGTGTGACACATGGAAATGTACAGTACACCCCTTTATAAGTTTCTGGGTTTTACAACGGAGAGTTTGCTATTTGCTACATTTGAGTAACTGGAGTTTTTTGTAGTTCTTTTTCAGGAGGCTGTAGTCCTGGTTGTGACTAGCGTCACCCATGCATGTTTCTGTTGTGTAATGATGTTTAGAATGCTGAGGGCTGTCCATATTAAACACAGCAGTCCAGCGCGTCTTTCGCTCCAACAATAGTGTTCTTACCGTTGACCACAAGAAAGGTGAAGTAGCAGGAGTGAGGAGCTAAAATTTGCCCAACACAGAATCAGTCAGTCTATGTGTAAAGACCAGTTTAAGTCCTGAGAAGGGCTGACTGCCAGCAAGTGGAGGTGATCCAGGGTGGGGACTAGGAGGTTCTCCTGAAGACTACATCATCTCTATTGTCATGAGGGGTTTATACCTTATAAGGTTCTGATCTTATTAGTTGACCAAATGATCAACCTCCTGTCTGTATGCAGACTTATCATTCTCCTGCATCAGATCAATAACTGTGGTGCCATCTGCAAACTTCAGGAGCTTCGCACACCGGGTTAGCTGTAGGGGGCCCTGGGCTGTAAGAAGATGCTCCCCAGTCTTATGTCCGATCTACCGCTGCTGGTCAGTAGAAGATACCTTGTTTGATGGTGTTAAAGCCGAGCTGAAGTCCAGAAACAGGACTGTGGTAGATGCTGTGGGTGCACACACATGTCCTCACAAAAACCATGTAAGAAATGGCAGTTCTAGAAAACTCGTTCAGGATGAGGCTTTAAAAACACTCTAATCTGTGCAGAAAAAGCAGGGCTGTAGCATCGGCTTTGAATGCAATGCTCACTTACTGACAGTTCACATTCTGACACATTTACTAGAAGGGTTTATGTTGATTCTCTCTTACTGAAATCTTCCATGGTGTAAATATAATAGAGCGCCACTGTGCCTCCAACCAAGATCTCAGTAAAGTTGGGGTCAATAAAAATGCCTAAAGAGGACTGTTAGATGTTAGTAGTTTCCCTTTAATTAAGGGTTGGCTGCTACCTGTGGTGCCATCTTTGACAAAGGCTACATATTTTATAGACATCCATGCATATTTAGGGGTTTTTAAGTGCTAGACAAACCATAGCAATGAATATTTATAAAGTGTAAAGAAAAGCATAGTCAGATATTTTCTTTTCTAAATAAAAAAGAGAAAAGTTTGAAGTACATTCAATCCCCTTATATTTTGTTAGCTCTAAGTATGATTGATAATCGTCCTTCTCAGATATAAAGCCTTAAATTACCAGGCTCTATCTTATATTAGAGATCTGATTGTTCCTTATGTTCCTAAGAGAGCACCTCGCTCTCAATCTGCAGGTTTACTAGTGGTCCCTAGAATTTCTAAAAGTAGAATGGGAGGCAGATCTTTTAGATATCAGGCTCCTCTCCTGTGGAACCAACTACCAGTTTTAATCTGTGAGGCAGAAACCATGTCTACTTTTAAGGGTAGGTTTAAAACTTTCTTTTTTGATAAAGCTTATAGTTAGAGTGGCTCAGGTCATCCTGAGCCATCTCGATAATTTTGCTGCTATAGGCTTAGACTGCTGGAGGACATAGAGACCCCTTTTTCATCATATCTCTATTCTCCTACTCTGCAGAATCTATTACCGTAGTTCAATCTCTAACGTTATGCTCTCTCTGCTTTTTCTCATAGTAGCTTCACCACGTCTGTTCCTGTTTGGCTGTGACACCATCCTGGAGAGAAATATCAGCTGTGCTGCTGCCATCAACACCTTTGTTTATAGATGTTCGAGATCTGCCTGTTTTTCAGTGTAGTCCTGTTTCTCTGACTGTGACTGAGTGGATGTGCTCTCTTGATCCTCTGACATGATAGTTGGCTTGGAACTCGTCTGCCTGGCTGTGTGTTTCCTGGACGGGGCCGCCTTTTTACAGTTGCTTTTTGTATCTCTGCTTCTGTCACCTTGAACCCCAGTCAGTCTCGGCAGATGGCCGCTCACACTGAGCCTGGTTCTTCCTCTACACTGTTGCTACAAGCATGCTTAGTGTGAGGGATTGCCTTCGAGCAAATTAGTCAATGCAATCAACTGGTTTTCCTTAGACAGAAAACTTTGAATCAATTTGACTGTATGGTCTGGTGAACTGTAAAGTGCATTGAGATGATGTGTTGTGAATTGGCGCTATATAAATAAACTTAATTGAATTGAAGATTGCACCTCATACTCTTGAGAGGCAACATTATCAGTCGAACCTGAACCCATCATGAAATATGATGGTGGCAGTATTATGCTGAAGGTATGGCCTAGTCAAAGTCTGGAATCAAGAAAAGATTGACTCTAAGGTGCTCAATAATGCACATCAAGTGTTTCAGATTTTTAATGTCAAAGTTTGCCTGCCTTTCCAGGATTGTGCTTTATTTTCCGTCACTTTGTCACATTAAAACTCTAAAATATATTGAAGATTGAGGCTGTAATATTACAAAACCAAGAAAAAGATTTCAGGATTATAAATACCTCTGTAAGGAACATTTAGTTTAAAGTACATATTCTGAGCTGATGTTGCATTGTAGGTTCAGTATACATGTCCTTGTACTTTTCTGAGTTGCTTCAGACACTTACTGCTGACCAGCTGGCCCACGCTGAGAGCCGAGGAAGATGAGGAGGTAGAGGAGGAGGAGGAGGCCTGGTGTAGAGGACTCTGTCTGTGGGGCATGTGGAGCAGGTTGGCTTGAGATGATGCAGGGCCTGACTGACCCTGCTGAGCCTGAGGCAGCTGGACACACAGACAAAACAGGGCATTCATATGACGTACCAACAGCTTGAGGTCCAAAAGAAAACATTAGTCCTGCTGAACATCATCATGAGAGAAATAAATTGCAATAATAATGTCATTATGCTGACTGGAACACACTGTAAAATTGAATCAACGCAATCAACAGATGCTAAATTAGCCAGTTAGATGCTGAACATAATGAGAGACTCACAGTACTTCATCATGATCATTATGAAAATAATTCCACTGGTTTATTGCAGTGAGTACAAGTATTTCTCTCTGTGTGAGCTTTGTAATAACTTGAAAAAAAAAAAAGGTTTGGTAGAAGAATAAAGAAAAGAAGATTTTGACATTAGTCTTGTTTTTTTATCATTAGGGATGGGGAGATGCCTTTAGTGAGAGCCTGAATGTAGGTAAAAAACGTCTGTACGCAGCAGTCCCCGTATCAAACATAATTCATGATATGCCAACTATGTGCACAGATGGCAAAAACTGATGTATTTTCATGTTTTATGCACATTTGGGTTTGCTTTTACAAGATCAATACAGTATGTCTTTACTTTAAAAGCAACAAAAGCTGTCTAAACCACAAACTGGGCTGGTTTCTCTTCTCCTCTTTTGCCATTAATTATTTTCTCTGTGGCATGTGTTTGTTTGGATGGTGGTGGTGGAGGGGTGTCAACAGCAATGCACACACTGTCAGGACTGTTGACAGGCTCGGAGAATTATCTAGCTTCACTGGAAATATTCCAGACTGTAGGCTCTGACAACCGTAAATTATGCCCGTGGAACAATGCGTACAAGCTGGCTTTGAGGTGCATACACGAGCATAAACATTATTACAAATGCATTAATTCATTCAAGAGTATGATCTGCTGTTTTGGGTGCCACAATTAGGTGTCCATCTTCAGAAAGAGTTCATCCATTCTGCACTGCAGAGGCCTTCAATGTGAACCTTTACCCTGTAATTCTGCTCTGACATCTTCATTTTCAAGTCAATAACATTTTCAGAATGCATGAATCGGCAGACGTGCATCTTATGCACCATATAGATTGGAAAGTTGGGAGGACAAGGTCTTCAAGACAGCAAGGGCTTTATGTAGACTAACATTTGTTTAGGTCAAAGAGGGCAAAACATGGGGCTGTAGAGCATTTATGAGGGACAACAATGAAACAAAAAAAAAAGATATGGAGGGGAGTAAAAGTGAAAAATGACATTTGTTTGGTAGCTTGATTTTTCAGAAGTCTCTGCATTGGTTTATGAGTTTCAGAGGGACTTCACAAATATTTTACTGACAAATCTGCACCAACACAAGTGTAAAAAATGCAGCATTTTATGGGTGAAAGTATGCAAATAAGTGCATACAGGGTTTAGGTAGGAGAATATTTTCCAACAAAATGTTATAACATCTTGAATATATACAGATAATCACATTAAAGCACAGAAAGTATACTATCGGAATTAAATGTGATAGATGAACACAAACCGGCTAATTCTGATCATCTCTCCAACAACGGTCTTTGGAATTCATCAAAATTGTACGCAAAAGTTTACTTTAAGGAATGATTTTCTGATGTACCTAAAGGGATCCACAAAATGGAAAGCAGGTAGATCGCGCAAAGTTTTATTTTACTGACATAAACTCTATTTGGGTTCCCAGCCACTTGTTGTTTACATTAACAAAACTCCATTTGCTACTTGCAGTCTTAGAGTGGCCTTTAAAGAACTTTATACAACTACCTCCATAAAGTTGAAGGTAAAAATTACGAGTATTATGAAATCAATAATAAAAGTAATTTAAAAGGAACATTTAGGTACATTTGGAAAAGCTTAGTTTGTCTGCTAATCCCCTAAAGCCCCCTTTGACAGAGTAGGAGTGATGTTCAGATTTCTAACTTTTCTTTATGTAGCACACACAATTATAAATAAAAAATGCTCACACTCAAAAGAAAATAAGAAAATCAAAAAGGTTTAAGAAAGAAAAGAAACCCTGAGAGCCTTATAGTGTCCCCATTAATAATATCATTAGCTTGTTTTCCAACAATGAGATTAAGGTCTAAACAGCTGGATTTACCTCCATCAACTCTTTACAACACACCCCTGACTAAAATATTGCAAACCAAGGTAAGGCCCCAACAATTTCTCACAAGATAACTGTGCTTTGTGTGGAACCTATAAAAAGAAAATTGAAAGGGAAAAAAAAAAATCTCTTTAGCCATAAGTTAGTTCAGGTGAGCCCCTGGTGTCCTTTTATAGGCTCTGTGATCTTTGCTCTCTGATGGTTGATAAAACTGTGTTTATTCTTTTATATATAGACATACCAAGATATTTAAGTTTAGTTTTGGGGTTTTATTAATTATAGAAGAACTTCCTGCTGCATAAATCTGTGCTTTCCTGCTTACATAATTTCCCCCACTAATATCATTAAATAATTTATCTTCTGATAGTTCATACATGTTGACCTGCACATAGAATATCTCTCCATTGTCTGTCTTTTTTACCAATGCCTCCTATGTGTCCATCATGAAAGCAGAAATATTGCGTTTCTGACTTTCAAAGGTGCTTAAAATAGACACAAGAACTGAGCCCACAATCAAATGTTTGATAAATCCCTTTCTAGATAGTAAGCACTCACATTTGGATATAATAATACTCATAAGACTTAATCCTTTATGCAGGACGAATGCAAAAATAATCAAAGAGGGCTGCAATGGAGTGTTCTAGGTTAAACTATATTGATTTATCAAAGTGGCC
>NW_015150576.1:590587-605988 GCF_000732505.1 Cyprinodon variegatus
TTACTACCACAAGTATAATGTTGAGGTATGCCCAGAAAAAACGTTTATAGCCCCGGCCTGTATTAGAGACCGGCCAATATTTACCTCCTCTGACAGCGAGACCGGCCATTATTAGAGACCCGGCCGCTATTGGAATACAGGCCAATATTAGAGAATTTACGGTATTACATATTGTACCTGAAGACTTTAAGTGTGTTCCCAAAGAATATAACAAAAGTATTTGTAGGCTTGTTTTATTTTAATGATTAAGAAGCTCTTTATCAATTAGTTGGTAGAGTCCACTTGAGTCCTATTCATTCTAAGTCTTTGCAGCATTCGCTGCGGGACCAGCAGGTTCTGCAACAGCTTTTCCCCCGCTGCCATCAGGATGTTGAACTGTTTAAGTATAAACTGGACTCTGCATTACACTTGCAACATTATTTTGCATCCCGGCCATGGCTTAAACTTTTATAATATATATAAATAAGACACAACTCAGTCTTATACTGCATTTTACACCATATTTATTTTTCAATGAACTAAACCTTTCCATATTATTGCCCTTTTATACCAACTCGTTTTACTTTTTTCCTATACTGTTTACATGATGATCACTGCTGCACTTTAAATAGTACAAATGTACATTTCACTGTTGTAAGCTGCTCATTTCACAGCTGGAAGCTGTAAGCAATGTAATTTTGTTTTGTATACACTTGGTGTCACTTGGGTCAGGTGAGACCAAAGTCGAGAAGTGAAGGCTAATATCACCCTGAATACGCTATGCCTATGGTGGAGCATGGTGGTGGCAACATCATGCTTTAGGGTTGTGATTCTGCAACAGGCAACATGAATCTGGTCATAGTTAATGGGAAGATAGATAGAACAATAGACAGGGAAATGCAGAAATAATAGGATTCATAGGACTTAATCCTTTATGCAGGACGAATGCATAAATAATCAAAGAGGGCTGCAATGGAGTGTTCTAGGTTAAACTATATTGATGTATCAAAGTGGCCTAGCCAAAGTCAAAACTTGAATCTGTTGCAAAACTTGAACGGTAGTCATCACAGTTTGCTCTTCATCAAGTCAGACTGACATTGAGTTATTTTCGAAAATGTCAGGATTTCAGGCCACACCTTTCAGCGTCATTAAGTTGTTATCGCATAAGCTGGTCTATTAGAAACATACAACTGTGGTTTTAATGTGCTGGGAATATGGAAAAGCATAATATTTTTGTTAAGGTTGCTGTGTTTTTAAAATCAGGGCATCATCATGAAAGAAACAAAACAAAACAAAACTCCACTAGGTGTTGCTCATCCTACAATTCTGGAACCAGCCCTTTATCATTTTTTGGAGTTTAGAACTGTAACCATCTGCTCTACAGTAAAGCCAGCTTCACGTGTATGTTAGCGTGTTCTTAGAGGAGCGTATATGTTACCTGCTGTCCGGGCTTGATTGGTGACAGCGTGATTCCCTGGGTGTTGATGACAGGCAGGATCTGATTGCCGATCACCGTGGCGATGATCTGGCCTTGAGCGTTGGTCAGAAGCTGAGGCGTAATTGGCTGTACCTGCAGTGCTGGGTTGCCACCCCCTGATTGGCTGGAGGGCCCTGCAGAGTTGGGCATCAGTGGGATTGTTCCAATTATCTACAAAGGGGGCAGAGCGGAGACAAAATCAGCTGGGTGGTTTTAAAAAAGCAGAAAGAGCAGAGAGGGTAAACGCCACTGGAGGTATCAATGAAAATGACATTTCCTTATGGAAGAGAGGATTTTAAACATTTAGAGCAATTAATGCTGCTAATCAGAGTAAGATGCTTTAGAGTGGTGGGATTGAGAGACAGAAGGATGCAGAAGTGTCCACTGATGGTCTGTCACTGATGTGGCTTTACAGGCTGGAGCAAGTGAAGCCAAAGCAGACTGCTGGGAGCGCACTGCAAAGGTCAGCGCTGAATACCTGTGTGTGTGATGGTGCACACCACTGACTGTATTATCCATCTCCAGGCCTAGATCAGCAAAGATGTGTGTGTGTGTGTGAATGTGTGCTGAAGTGTCTTTGCCTGTTTCTGGAGTGAGGCTGCAGAGAAACACAGGCAAAGTGAAAAGAATGAGTGAAAAAAGAAACAATAAGAGAGAGAGAGAAGAAGAGGGAGACAGGACCCTGTGCCTCTAATCCAACTCTCAGGGTCCCAGGGGTACTTCACCCCCCTCCAACCATTGCTCTCCTCTCCTCTCTCCAGTGGCTGTAATCAGGAAGGGCAGATCAAAGGGGGTGGCAGAGTGTCACTGCCACGTTTTAGCTCTCAGAGCTGCCAGAGTGTAGCCGGGAGTACCGCTTTAGGGGGGACTTAGCGCCTCTTCACTATGATGAAGGTTAATGTCATCTGGGGACTGGTTCTGGGCAGCGGCCATCACCCTGGCCCCCCTGCTGGCAGCGCTCCTCCAACTCGCCTCATTACACTAGAGAGCAGCTCCACATGGATGAGGCACCATCATTTTAAATTCTGTTGTTTGGAAACAAGGAAAAAGCTGCCTGGGCTAGAATTGCAAAGTCTTGGGCTCGATCTCTTGATGTTTGCCTTTCAGTGAAAGGCTCTGTGCGACAGCCTAACAGCCCAAAGCAGCACGCTGCATATGGCTCACCTCCTCCTCTTCCCTCTCCAGTCTCTTTGACATAATAGGGAGGGATCTGTAAGAGAAAGGTGGTCCAATGATGTATAATTCATCCCTGCTATGCCTCATTTGCTTACGTTGCTTCGCATTAGGGAACAGATAATTTATCTCTCTCTCTTGGTCTTTCAGCCGGGGTTTTACAAACTCCCTGTAATGCTCTCCTGCCACTTAGCATATTTTATTGCCCTTCCTGACGCCTGTGTCTCCGGAGTCCCACTGATCCTACTTTGCATGCCACCGTGGCAAAGAACTTGTTCCGCTCAATTATTCATCATCATTGGTCTAAGTGGTTGTTCTATAAGCATAATAAAGGAGCAGGAAAATGACTCATCCCACCATACCAGGTCCCCTACTTGTATCTACACAGATGTTTTACAGTGGCATCACACTGCTCCATTTAGGGCGAATATTAAATAGTGACCTGTCAAAGTGTTGATTTTTAGGAGGAAAAATGACACACACGTTGTTTCTGTGACTTTCCGAAAGACACATTTAACACTTAACAATTGAATAACATTTTATACCGGAAAATAACTTAAAACAAATCTTATTTCCTGGCTTATATTTGTTTTAATTTTAAGATGATTAAACAAATATACAAGCCAAATCTATTCAAAAACTTGATTAAGCTAAGACCCTCCTACAGCATAACTATTTCCAGCTATATTTGTGGCTGTTTCTTGTGTAGCTTTTAGAGTTTGAGTTTAAAAGGCATAGCTACGGTGGCCGAGAGGTAAAAACGTGCAGCAAATACATAACTGCCCAGCAAATACAAAAAGTGATGCACGTAACAAACACCAGAATTTGACCATGGTACCTATATAGCGCTTTTTCCAGTCAGAAGACTTGACCAAAGCACTTTACACTACATTCAGTCATTCCCGAACACACTCACACACTGATGATGGCGAGCTACATTGTAGCCACAGCTGCCCTGGGGCTCGCTGACAGAAGCGAGGCCGCCGTACACTGGCGCAACCGGGCCCTCTGACCACCATCAGTAGGCAATGCAGGTGAAGTGTCTTTCTTAAGGACAGAATGACACTGAAAGGCTTGAACTGACAACCCTCCAGTTGCAGGGCAAACTCCTTCATCCGACGCCACTGTCGTCTCCATCAAACACAAAAATAGACTATCCGACTAACAACACAGGCAAAAAAAAAAAAATGCTGCAATATATATAGGGGGAGTTTTACATCAATTCATTAGGGATTAGAGTCTTAGTAAAGACAGAAAGGATGCTTAGAGAGATTGAGTAAATAAAAAAGACTCAAAGGCAAACATACCTTTTCTTTTTACCCTTCATATGTCTGAGCGTCTTGCATCCTGTGTTTACTAAAGACTGGTCCACAAACATTCATATATATTAATAAATATGTATGAATACCTAGGTCAGGGCCCATATGAGTTATTTTGATCTATAATTAAGGTTTATTTTATTTCTCTGTACAAAGCATATATGTAAAATATTGCAACTTTACCTTAATTAGCTACATTAACATGGACATAACTAATCAGATTGAAGGCCTGGTCAGATCAAAAACGTTTCATGTAAACATGTCAAACTGAATATATTTATCTGATTTGGTTTGATCGGAAAGAACTTTCGTTGTGAAAAAGAGGTGTTTTTTGCTGATATCCATTCCGATTGGCATCCGTGAAGACACCCATTCGGATCCTTTGAGTAAATAACCTCCACTGTGCATGTGTGCAAAGTCAGCATGACTTTAACTATCCTTCTATGATTAGAAAGCATCTCTAAAGCTATGTTCAAACACCAGGCAAATGTGAACATTATTCTGATCTTTTTCGTCTGAAAAAGTCAGATTTATGCTAAGCTCTTTTGTGGTACTATAAAACAGATGCATATCTGATAGTTTAAAAGCGTTTGCAGTGTGAAAGGTCAGGTCACGTTTGACCTCTCCACAGCAGGAGTGGTCACTACTCTACGAAGGTCTAGGGTTTAAAGATGTGTTCTATTTTTTTTAACCTTCCTTTGTCTTTTTATGACTTGGTCATAATATTTTTGTCCTCCACTGCTCTACACTTTAGGAAAAACACACAGACAATAGTATCCACTATTACTTCATCTTTATTTAAAAAAAAGCCCTAGTATCTTTAAACAGTGCTCTGCTGAACGACATCTATATTCTCTTTCTGTATTTTCTTTGTGCTTTGTTGTCCCAACCTGTTCAGACAGATAACAGCACATCTGATGGTGTTCAGTTTATTAGTATGAACAAAAATGCGAAAAAGATTAGATCTCAGAAGAAAAAAATCTGAATTGAGCATTAATAGCTGCTTAATGAGCTAACTCCTGAGTAGGTTTTGCTAGATCTGCTTTAAAATCTGTACAGTCTGACAACCAGCAGGATATTGTTTTAACGGAATTTGATAAGAGCAAGGAGTCATTTCCACTTCCAAACACCTGATTGTGGGTTTCTTATGCAGCAATTTCCTTCACACAACTATTTTATAAATAAGCAGCCATTGGGACTTTTCATTCACAGCTTAGTAATCTCCTAACTTATTTCCCATTTTTTTCTGGCTGTTATTTCACTTCCTGTGTTTGCCTCTGCTCCGGTTCATGTGTGAGAGACGTGCTTCTCTCCATCCAGCAGAACTCATTAAGATTATGCTGCTCTTGTTTCCACAGAAATGTCATCTCATCTCTCCAGCCGGGGCAATCTGTGTCTTTAGCTATGGTCGCCAGGCAATATCTCTGCCCATTTTTCCTCCCCCTCAGTTCATGCGGTGAATTGGGACCCAAGAGGGGAAAATTTTTTTGAAAAGTCAACACACAAGTTCTCACTGCAATTCTAAGCTTCATTCTGCTCACAAATTCAGAGAAAATTAAAACAATGAAATAAAGGCAAGATGTTTTCTGATACATATTCTCTTTTTAATAACTTTAGAAGATAAGAAATCCTTTACTTTAAATCTCAAAAAATTGAGAGCTAGGTCTGGGATTTTTAGACTTAATGGAGCTATTAAAGTCATGTTATATACACCAGTGTTATCGAATCTTTTATAATTTCCCCAAATTTAAGTTTCTAAAACTCTAAATACTGTCCAAAGATGAATGGATTTTTTCGTGGTTGTTTCTTGACAGTTTTTCAGACTTATAAAACATTTAAATCTCATCATATACCAGTCTGTAGGAACCTTGTTACACACAATTACAGGTGATGTGAGACAAATCTAAAGACTGGTAAGAAAAAAATTTCTTTAACTCCCCTGCAGTAGCATTAAAAAGGTCAACAGCAGTTTGTTTAGTAGGTGCACTTCATCCAAGGAGTGGAAGCTTCCTTCAGTTGAGACAGATCACCATGTTTTGAAGTAAAGCGTCACCTGCTGTATGACTCAGCATGTGAGCGTGTTGCTTTTCACATTAGTATCAGCATTATATGCAAAAGGCCTGACTAAAGGTCACAGAGTATAAAGGAGATAGCAGATAGTTTTTCAAAAAGCTATATGCATGGTTAAGGCCTCACCTGGTTTGACTGTATTCAGTTTAGAGAGGAAACAGCCATTAGCATTTGTGCTGCCAGTACAGAAACTGCACTTAACTATCACTAACTGCATTTAAAACCTTAGGAAAAGATAGATTTTACATCGCAGAGAAGATGGGAGATAAAATGTGTGATTTGTATAAGGGGGGGAGTATCTTTAGAGGAAGGGTGACTGAATAATTGTGGCTTTTATCCGCAGCCTTAATCACTGTTGTAGAGGCAGAGAGGATAAAAGAGCCTCATTGATTTTCCTTGGAGAATAAAAAAAAACGATCGAGCCAATATAATTAAGGTTTAAAAACTGAACTCCAAAGACCCATCAGACTTGACACTTTTCAAGGTTCTCCAAGCTCTTGCTTATGAAAAGGCCTTTTGACAGCACTGTAGAGGAAATTAAGTGAACAAAGCCTGCACACCATGGTTTAAATTCAAGGAAAAGTAATTGTTTACATGCGGAGTGCAGGGACAAGAGAGACGGTCCCCTGAACTGTAATCAAACTGCACCTTGAATGAGTAACAAAAAAAAAAAAAATCCACTAAAGAAGACACATTCCTTAATTTACCATATGCGAGTGGTGTATAATACCCAACATTCAGGGGAAGGGATGGGAGAGACCTTCTCATTGGGGAGTGTATATTTCAGAGTCCTTCGTCTGAATAATGCAGTGGAATAATGAGGTGGGGAGCAAAGGCTGTACCCCAGGGCTTTGACCATCTCAGTGACCTGATTATGTCAGGAAGTGTCAGCCACCAAGACGCTACAAAAGCACAGAGCATCCCGTCAAGTCCATATCCTCAGTGATCTGTTCCCAGTGCTCCAGGCACCTTGTGAGCCAGAGAAGTCCATACTGTCTCATTAGCTATGTTTAGGATCAAGGTCTCCTTTTCAGACAATACTTTCTACATGGTCAAACCAGTAAATGTAACTCTGAAATGTCCAGTTTAAAAAACATCAATTTACGTGTGTTTTATCACTTAAAATATCTCCAGCTGGATTAGTGTCATTTTGTTTTTGTAAAGTTGACATGATGAGGACAAAGCAAGCGTAACACAAAGAAACAGTGGTTATTATAAATAACAGAAAGTGGCATAAAAGGGCACAATGTCCACACAGTTCTGCTTTAATGTGAGCACTGTGCACCTGAGATAAGATGATTCATTAGATAGAGCCGAACAATGACAAGCACCATCGTTCAAGCCTCTGGCTACTGATGGAACAATTTTGCAGCCACCCTTAAATATGACAAGGTCAGCGTTTTACTCCGACAGGCGCGTGAGGTTAAGAGAGGGAAGGGTTTGTTTATTCCCAAAATGCTTAATATATGGAGGGTGGCGGCCAGACTGTGGACAAACAGCTTCGAGGCAACATGGAGTCTCGCCACGAGGAATCAATGAAAAAAGATCAAGAATGTAATACAGATGGTGCTTCTTGAGCTGGACATTAATACTGTGTATAACAGAAGATCTTTTAGGGGCTCCCAACCACTGCAACTACTTTAGTTATGAAACTTTGCTTTATGAAAGTGAACTATTTCATGTTTTGCAAATTATCAGATAAATACACTTTCATATTCTAGTAAGACTGCGTGTAACAGACCAACACACAGAACCATATAACTGTGAAGAGGAAAGAAAAATATCAAAATTTTCTCTTGCATTTGTCCCAACAACCCTAAATTAAATCCAACTGCCCATAATTAGATCCCTTTCGGAAGTCGGAAGAAAATAGTGTGCATTTATGAACAAACAGCTTCATAAAGATAAACTGCTTGATAATCTCTGTTTGGTCTTCATGGAGATCCAAGGGAAAAGAGAAGGATTTTCAGGTAAACTGACAAGTTGAAAAAGGTTTAGCAATGAGTGGAGCAGCAAGAGGCCTGTGGTAACTCCAGAGGAGCTGCAGATTTGAACAACTCAGTAGTCATGCTTTCAGGACATGCAGACTTTATGAGATATTTTTAATAAAAACACCACTAAAGATTGAAAGACATAAAAAGCAGGTTATCTCAAATGATGTCTGGGACATTTGAAACATGTTGGAAAAGGTGCTTTTGTCAGGTAAGACCAGAATATAGCTCTACTGCCAACATACAAATGTTCTGAGGAGGCAAACTAATACTGTACATTATCCTGAACCCACAATCCTAGCTAAAAATACTAGATCACAGCATATTCATGCACTAAAGAGGCTTACTTCTAAAACTGGAACTAAATTCAATCCAGAATCTGAGGGGAGACTTGTAAATTAAAAATGTTAAATAATCCTATACACATTTCCTGCAGCTGAATTATGATGTGAATCATCAGCAAAATTCAATCCATAGTTCCTTGGAATGAGATGAACCCTTGGCAAAAATGCCAATAAAATCTGTTCATACCTTTTCAAGTTATCCTGTAAACAGACAGAAAAACACACACACTCAAACTCCACTAATGACACCACCTCCTTGGCGGAGGTAATAATTACAAACTGCATTACACTCACCTGTCCTTGTGCATTCGTAACAAGCTGCCCAGTGGCTCCTTGCAAATTTGAGAGGGTGTTGCCGAACACCTGAGATCCAGCAATTGACCCCATGGCGGCTGCTGCTGCCACTGCTGCCTGGCTAGCCAGAGGGTTCAGCTGGAGAGGACAAACACATCATTTATCAGGAAAAACATCTGCTTTTTTTTACACATTTATTCTACAATACAAATGTCCAAAGAGGTCAGCAAACCACATCCATACTTTCTTTTTGTTGTCCAGAAGAGAAGAGGCTAACTGCAAAGAGGTCTTTATAGTCCAGCAGTGAGGACCATGCAGTTTATCAAACGTTTCCCAGAGGTCTGTGCTCCTGGACCCAGTGGGAGGCTCGAGGGTAGGGAGGAGCAGTGAAAACTGAAGGGAGGCTGTGAATAAGTGGCCATTTTACCACTCTAAGTGCTTTCTCTGGCCTCTGGGGCTCCCCATGGGCTAAGTCTAGTCCTTCGACCCTCAGCAATGGCCCTCCCACAAAGGCTCTCACAATAGAGCCAGGCAGCAAGGCTATGCATCACTGTATCGTCTGTTGCTTCAATAAACTTGGACTAAGAAATCCCCCTGCATCAAAAGACCCTAACAGAGTGATACTGTAGAGGCAGAGGAAGGTTAAAATGACCATCTGTACATTGCTGTAATGGACTCATTTAGTTTGGCCCATGGTGGCAGAAAGAGACTTCTTGCATTGAGAAGAGGCTGGAGAGCCAGTCACATTTCTCAGATTACCCATATAAATCAAGCTAACCACTTATTAGGGGCTGAAAATGCACTGCTGATTTGGTTGTATTGCAGTAAAGCAAAGTCTTATTGAGCTGAATAAGTAGATCAAAGACAGAGAAGAGAGAGCAGAGCTCCCGATTACTGGACAGAATAAAGAAACTGGCTGCTTTCTCCCTGCTGCTAACCCTGATTTCCTACTTAACTCAAATGAGAAGACTAAAAGAAAAAGGAAAGTTAAAGCAGAATGTAGTGAGGTGAAAAAATCCAGCTTTTTCATACTCTCTACATTCTGTAGAGAATTCAGCTTTGTTCATAGATCCGGATGCCATTTATTCTTTCTTATCCCACCACCATATATTATTACACTTTCTGAAATCAAATGATGAAAAAATGCCACAGAGCGATCAATACTTTTTCATTGACAGTAAAGGTTAAGCACATTAAGAATGACACTGCATTTGTCTTATGAAATCATATTTCATGTTGGTGGCCTCAAATTGGCCGTGATTGATATTGCCTCCTCTCGTCTGAAAGTCATCCAGTTTTTCCTCGATAATCGCAAGATTGTCTTTTATGTGTTTCAGTGGACGCCCTTTGGGAACCAGGAACATCTCAAATGTTTGAAAAAAAAGAAGCCCACAAGTCTGAGTCATTCGGTTTTTTAGTCCTTAAACTGTGGTAAAGTGTATTTCTAAATTTACTCTCATTTCTGATTTTAACGTTTAACCTTTTTTTCTTTATCATTTTATTATTATATTGTTTATTTTTTGCTCAAACTCTGCAGTACAGAACTTTGATCCAACACCTACTTGTTGGTAATTAAAATACTGAAATTCCCCTTTATCATGTCACATTATTAACTGTGCAGCCCTTTATTAAAAACATACTGTACACAATGGCTGTGTCCGAACATCCGCCCAAACCCCTAAATCCCTCAATCACTGGGAGCTGGGACTATATAGTGGACTTTATAATGAACTCAGTTAACCGACCGTTTGGACAGATTATCACTACTTTTCCCTCCCCTTTGGTCATGTAACTCCACCTCCCCGCACGGTGCCTGCACCATCTTTGTTATTTGTCGCTGCTGTCGGGCAGTGACAGCCTATGGCAAAGGCGCTCTGCTGTGACAACAAATCCCATGATGCTTCTCCTCGCAAAACATATCTGCTCGTCTAGTGACCATGGATGATCACTACTTTTCAAGGTGCATTGCAGGAAATTTCGACTCCACAACTTTTTCATCCACTAGATATTTGGACACTCATCTGAAATGGCCTAACCACCATATAGTGGTTAGGGTGGACATTCAGACCATCCAATGTGATACAGGGGACCATTTTTTTTTTGAGCTTTTAATATTTTCAAACATGACTTTAAGTTGGTCTTGTAAATAAAAAAAAACATATTGAATCATCAAAAAAATTTGATTTTTTTAAAACAGTTTTAGTGTTTTCCGCTCTTTAAACTTGAAGAGGGAGACTGTACCAGTATCAGAAGCCTCTTGTCTATCTCTGACCTGATATCGCAGGATACTAACCCCACATGAGTGGAGCTTTGCAGAGAGCTGATGAAACATTAAGCATTGCCTGATGAGTGTATGGCATTAAAGTCTTGTTTTGTTTTCAACCAATTAACAAGTTCAACTACAAAACAATGCATTACAAGCTGAATTGTGCAGTTGTTAAAATTATCTGCATGAACACGTTTAAGTACCGGTATGTTTAGAAACAGATACAGGTGTCCGGTTAAAATATCGTTAGAAGCAGAAGACTGTCCTGTAGAACCCCAAATTTGGACAAAGTGCTGCTGTTAACAGGAACGCATACAAGAGAGTCCAAATTTTCTCTTTTTAGTATGTTAATAATAACCAAGTGACACTGGTGCCAGGTAGGTCTAATTTTACAGCATGTTAAAGCTATTTTCCAGCACATGTAAGGCCGATAGAACTGACAAAGACTCCTGGTGTCAAAATGTCTTTTGAAAAAGTTAAGCTTAAGTCCAGTACCCTTGCGGTTTAAGCCCATTTAGTGATGAAGAATTTATATGAAATTATAGTGAGGTATTAATCCCACAAAGAGATTTTTTAGCTGCAACAACCAAAAAAAAAAAAAAAATCTCCTGCATTTCATTCTCATGATATATCTATGCCAGCATTGATTGGAGCAAATAAATATTATTTTCTTACCGAGCAACATGGCAAGATTTTTAAGGCATGATTGTAATAATTTTAAAAGTATGATTTTGATTGCCCTGGATTCGTAACTCAGGGTATTTTTTTCTAGCTAAAAATAAAAATTGCTGCTTGTAAATGTTGGAATAGTGGGAGGAAAGCTAACATGGTCAGTTAGGCAGAGTTAAACAGAGGCCACATATCAACACAATGATAACGTGATCCGCTCAGGCGAGCACAGCCAGAGTCCCCCCTGAAAATCTGCTGTGCTCTGTGTCATTATGGGAGTGATAGGCTGTTAGAAAAGCCTTTAGATATATTTGAAATATCATCATCACGTTTCATTCAATGATAGCCCTCTCAGGTGCTCTGTTATTCTGCTAAATCTTTGTGAAAAGAAAGCCGACTTCATTGCTACATCTCTGGCACAGCATAATATGGATAGCAGTTAGAAGGAGAGCCAGAAATAAGGAGAGGCAAGGCTTTGCTCAACACCTAACCAGGTGATTTTCCACCACGGTGACTCCTCTCAACACCTCGGCAGGAGGCACAAAATGACAGAGCTGGGCTTGTATTTGTACTGATTGCATGTGTTGGAGGAGATAAACAGCGATCTTCCAGTTTGTAGAGCCTGCATATTAAAGATTGTGTTTCTTTTCATTCACTGTGAAAAGGGCAAGAAGATTTTCGGCTGTTCAGTCCTCTCTGGACAATACACCTGTTATGATCTCAGCAAATTGCAGAAAACATCAAAGACAGACATTTTGTTTTTTTTGTATAAAGAAATCGAAGTTGTACCTGAGAAATGCCTAAGAGACAGAATCGGATGGCTCCCAGCTCCATCAGCTTGAAATAAACTCAAAAGTAGATTTTCCAATTACTCATCATACTGTAGTAATCGCTAGGTCTGGCAAGGGCAACAAAATTCTTCAGGGTTCGAGTTGTTGATGTTACTGAGGGAAGATGACTCATGTTAACTGTTTGCAGTTTTGGTAAGGTGTTTTAAATCAAGTTAGTTGACAAAAAAAGCTATTAAAGAGGTGACAGTGATTAGGTCAGGGAGAGAGCACAAGACTTTCCGTGGATAACAGGAAGGCTTTATCGAGTCCAGCAAAGGAGGTACATTTAATCCAGTAGAGCTTCCAACCTCTTTCTCTCATGGAAGATGTAGGATTTGGAAATATTGGCAGGTTTATGCATTGAGTTATACAACAGGCCACAATATGTGTGAACAGTGTAGTTAAATATGTCCCTGTAGGGGTGATGGTGGCTCAGCAGGGGCTTGTTCTGTGGGCAGTAGGTTGCTGGTTTGACCCCTCAATCTGTCCCTCTCAGTTGTTGTGCCTTTGTTGTTGTCCCGCCTTGGCTATCGTCTTGGTCAAAGGGCCAAGTGGTACTGATTGTTTGCAGCATCACTGCTGTTCGTCTGCCCCAGGGCAGCGGTGGCTACAATGTAGCTCATCACCAACAGTGTGTGAATTGATGAATGCAGTGTAAAGTCCTGTTTAAGAACAGGTCATAATGTTTTGGCATCCCAATAGAAACGCCAGCAATGTAAAACCATCAGAAAATGCAAAATTATTAACTTTTGTAAAAGAGACCGAAGCCACCTAAAAATCTTAATTAGGAAATGGAGGTTATTCTCCATTTTAATTTAATTTTTGAATTTTTTTCCTTTAGTTAGCCCTCTTCTTTTAAGAAAAAAGATAACTTGATAGACATAATATAAAATGAGAATGTTATGTCAGTTGTCTGGCTTCAGGGCTGTGTAAAATGTATTCTCTTTATTCATCGAAACTGTGTCAAAGTGAACCCAACAGGTTAAATTAGCAGTCAATACCACTCTTGTTTCTCCTTCGGAGGAATGTCCTTTATCTGAAACAACAAGGAAGCTTCCCCAGTGTGATTCCAGCCCACCATCCCTGTCTCCTCCCTGCTCTTTCCTACTCCAGAGTGAATGTAATCAGCTGTGACATGAGAAAACACGTTCTCTGTCTGTCAGAACTCTGCTAGTCCTCTGCTGACAGTCCTCTACTGACTCTCCTTCTCGTCCTTCTCTAAACCCCTCGATCCCCCACCACTCCAACTGCCTCCCCCTCCTCACATCCGCTGTGCTTATGAACATCAAAATGCCATTAGGCCCTCCAAAACACCTCTGGTCCCTTGGCCGGTGGGGCTTCACACTGAAGTTGTGCACTCTGAGCCCCGCGAGCTCTGACTATTGCTCACCGATGGGCCTCAGCTTCGGCCGCTGTGAGAAAATAAAACTCAAAAAGAGCCATTCTGGAGGAAAAACATAGAGAAGTGAAAGACGGATGGAACAACTGGGGCAGATAACACCCGGCAGAGTACAATAATGCAGCATCTGGCGACAGTTGGAGGTTGTAATTGCTTAAGGCAGTGGAGAGGGATGGGTGTGGAAGTGGAGGGGGCTGAGGTGGCACGCCTTTAATGGAGTGATGTCATATGAAAACTCCGGAATGACAGCTAGTTAACAGAGGAGGTTTGGCTGATCAAATAAAATGCATTAACTCCAGGAAATGGCCGTCGTCGAAATGGCCACATCTAATGAGGTAAAATGCAAATGAAAAGGAGAAAAGTCATGAAAGCGTTTAAACTAACTATAAAGGGATGATGGAGTGCAGGACAGTGGCCGTCAATCTCCCCACTCATTACCTTCATGCGAAATTAACAGGAGCTTTAATCATTACATAAAATCTGCTCCGGCCCATTTGTTGATAATTGTAAAGGAACACTGGTTCAGAGTGGGTCCTTTATCATCAATCACATCCTGCAGTACATTTCATATAGTTAGAGAACACTGCAGGTAATAATATTAAACATGCTACAATTTTTACACTGTTCTCTTTCAGGGAAATGATCTATAATGTTTAGCTGTTTCCAGATGTATTAAATCTGAAACTACTTGGTGATAAAGTAACTACAGGAAAGTGCTGACCGTTTCAGCCTCATGAAGTGACATATCTGGTGCAGTTATTTCTGTGCTACATTGGCGCTGGGTTGGAAATCATGGCAGCAACCAGAGTAGCAGTAAATCTACTGCTGCTCCAGCTATGATTATAAAGTAGCAACAAGGGTATGTTTACCGTCAGAGTGAGAAAGTGAGTCTTAAGATCAGACCTTTGTGAAAATATGAGCTGCATTAACATTTTCCAACCTTTCTATTCAGAATGTCTTTTTTCTACCAGGCTGATTAGATCCAGTTTCTTTTGATTTGGATGGAAATTGCATCTCTTTTCACTCTGCTGTTGTTTGACATATAAATATAGCATTTGAATGACTTTAATATCCTCCTAATCAATGTCCAGTGATCTTTTGATGTCCTCAATTCAATATAGGAAGGGTCATCCATGCCGCAGCTTTATAAACACAATAAAGGTAAATGATTACTCCCCTCTGTGGTGTCCAAAAATACAGCCAGTAATGAAGAGAAATGGTGGAGTTTGAGGAGGAGGCCTGTCATGTGTCATTGGCCGACTCTAAGCTTGAAGATTAATCACAAGAGAGGGGCTCTGTGGCTAAGATGTGGTCACCCTTGATCGATAAATCCACCACCCTCTCTTCCCTTCTCCTGTGGCTCTCTGCCTTACCGTCTTTCTCTTTATCTCCAAAAGAACACCTCAGGCTAAATCAACATAAGTGGAGGGGCGAATAAATGAAAAGTACAGTTCCAGTGAGAAGGTTAAACACACTTATAATAGGAATAAAAGTCTTATTATATCTGTCTTTTAATTATGTATGTGAATTGATCTTCTTCCACAGTGGTATAATTTACTTAATTGTAGGGAGTGCACAAGTTTAACATTG
>NW_015150576.1:606330-619499 GCF_000732505.1 Cyprinodon variegatus
ATATATATATATATATATATATATATATATATATATATATATATATATATATATATAATATTTATAGATATCCTTCCCAAAACAAATAAACCGGGGAAATAAAACCAATAATCAGGAATAAAAAGCACAGACATAAAAAATCTTTCCATACATTCAAACAGCTCTCAGTAGATTGCAAAAATATATACCAACCACAGCTTAGCCTGACTAAAACGCTTTGGAAAAGAATTTCTGATAATATCCTCCAGAGACCACAAATGGGACTTTTGACTTGGTCTATGAGGAGGGCATAATGTAACAACATTGCATTAAAAGGGTCTTTTTACAGCGTGGCGGTGCAGCATGGCTGTATTCCTTGTGTGAGCCCGGTGCTCTGTTTGCGGTCACTAATGGGCATCAGAAATTACAGGCAGTGGAATCGCGCCCCGCGGGGGGACTGGCCTCCTCAGCGGAGCGGAGCACTTAGATGGTGTCTGAAAGGCTGCTGGAGGAGAAAGGGGGGAACTCAATGTCACAGCCCTGCCTCATAATTAAAGAAACCCTATTCCTTATCCACTGTTAGGTGAGCCCTGGCGCGGCGCTTCATCCGAGGGCTCCCATGTGGGCGTCTAATGCGAGTTGCCCCCGGTGTGCATGTGGGCTGATCGGGGGAGCTTTGCCTTTCTGCTGGGTGTCTGAGCGGGAAGCCCTCTGCACATTTCAAAAGTAATGGGGCCAGGTTTATAAGAATGGCAAACCTTGGAAAGTAAAGGAAGCATCAACTGTGTGATGGCTGAAAGGCCAAAAAACCAAGAAAAGCCACAAAGTTGGTACAAGGTTAAAAATGGGAGCCATTTTTAAAAGTGAAAATGTCCACAGAGTTCCCGAAACAATCACTGAAATATGATAAATTTAAGTTTCTTCTTATTTAGAAATTCAAGGTTCATCGTTGCTTCTTAAGTCTGTAGATTTTCTCCCTGCCTAATCCCTCATTTAAAGTAAATAAAAGTAGTAGAGCTGTCATGGTCAGGTTGTTTTCCTCATCTAGCTCCCATGCTTTATAATTATTCATATGAAATGCGGTGCTGTTGATGGGCAACAGTCTTATTTTCTGCTTCAGTCAACAGTGCACATTTGTATTTCTAAATTGTGCAGCGCTTGTTATGTAAGGCAATTTTCTGCCTTCTTAAGAGCCAGATCTGCTGTGCATTAATAAGAGGCCAAGTTGAGCTGAGGGGGCCTGTTCATGCTCTACACCACACAACCACATCAAAACGCTGCTGCTAGCACTCAGATATTCATACATACATACATATATGCTCAAACTTTTTTTAACAGGGCTGGACTTAAAACAAGTGACAATTTGGATAATACTTGGGATGAGAAAACGTTTTTTCTTCTACTTTAACTCTTCTAGTTCCTTGCAAATGCAAAGTCAAATTTGTTTTATCAACTTGTGAAAGAGGAGGCATATTTACCAAATCCAGAAAAAGTTAACCAACAATGTAACCCAACAGACACTTTTGTTAGGTGTTAACTTGAAAATAAATTGTGATATAAATTGCAAAACAGCCCTAGTTCACCTTTTTGAAATTTCAAAAAACCTGCTCCCCCAATATAACAGACATTTTAAAATGTCACACTTTCTTCATAAATTCATGACAGGTTTTAAAATCTTTATCAGGAGTTGTATTTCCTGTTAGCTCATTCCTAAATTACAAAAAAAACCCAGAATTAATTTAGGGATAATTCTATACAATAATAAGTCTATTGAGAAAAAAAATATGGAAGGAAGGTAAGAACAATGATTGTTGGTTAGATGGATAAAAATACTGATATTTTGCCAAACCCCACATCCTTATCCCTATCTGGAAACAGTTTTTACATAATTCCAGACTCTTTAGAAAATCTGATATTTAATAACATTCCAGTTTTATGTATATATTTTTTACAACAGCTTTCAGTGTTTTCCGATTGGTAAGACATGAAGCAGATGGAGGGTATCTTCCCTCTCAGCTTAAGTGACTCCATTACCTCTGACATGCTGCAGTAAGAGCCGCAGCATCCACATTTCAGCATGTCATTTTAATTTTGATTTAATATCCAACAGAACGATGGACCCCCGTTTCGCTAAATTGAATGAACACTGCGTTTATCTGGAAAATCAATGAATAGGCGCGTGGGGCTCATTTACTGCACGTGTTATTATAATGGAAGAAACTCCCACCACCCATAAAAAAAGAGGACATTTGGAGCAAATTGGACAGAGCATATTTTAAGGGCAGGCAGCAGAAAACAGTTATGAGTGTCTGACATTTAATGACGCAACAGAGATGGGCAGAAGCTTTAAGAAGGGAAGGCAGGGTGGATAAAGGGTGGGTGCAGGATGATGGCAAAGAGGTGAGGAAAAGACAGAGAGTGCAAACAGCCAGGCCTCTGAAAGGCCGTTGTGGTTGGCGGCAGATGACCTTGGTGACGATGGTTTTTCACCAGAGGCTTCTAATGAAGGCTGATTGCTGGGGAATAGTGAGGGAGCCACGGGAAGGAGAGGACAGCGAGGGGAGGGGAAGGGGGGTTCGAAAAAAGCTGAGAGAAAGAAAAGGATGGAGGAGAGACTCAGGTAATTGCAGCACTTGTGGGTTGAGGCCCTGCGGTACTGTGATGTCGGGGTGCAGTGGGGAAGAAGAGAGATGTCTGTGGACACTTTGGTGGTAAATTGTGGAGCACTGGGATAGGAGGCAGGCCCCTAGGCTGTAATTACCCCTATGAGTGTGCGGGTTGAGAGTGGACAGGGCCAGTGTGGAGCTCTGACAACGATCAAGGAGACAACCGTGAGGAGGAGAGGGACAGACGGCAGGAGCCTGACAGACAAGGAAGACAGGACGCCTGGGCCACAGAAAACCAGCCAGGCAGACACTGGACCGAGGTCAGAGGCTATTAGTGAACACACAACATGCTGGTGACAAGACAACTATGACAAGAACAGCAGAGCTCAGGGTTCCTCCAAGTTTTTCATTACAGATTTCTTCAGCTGTTCCGACTCAAATAAAAAAAATAAATAAAAGCTTTTTTTTAAAACAAAATTCTGGATGTTTGAGCTGTGCTATGGACCTGCTCAAATAGTATTTGGGCTTAATTTTTAAGGCCTAATGTTGCAAGTCTCATTAGATATTTGAATCAATGAAAGATACCAAATTATCTTTTAAGATAAAATAATCTCTATAAACATAAATACAAATTATACTATAGCCCTACACTGTGCATGCAGCACTACAGGATTAGAAGTTGTATTTTGTTCAGAGGACCTTACTTAACCCTGTATCGCCAAGTGTATCATATCTGATACATGAGATTTTTACCTCTACATCATCGGTGTGATATTTATGTTCTTGAAAAAGCTGGTGTATACAATCAGAACAACAACTGCAGAGAAAATGCATAAATTATACAGAAATGCCCAATGTGTCCAAAATGGTACAAATTAAAATGCCAATGGGAAAACTAGTATGTATTATTGTTTTTATCTGTCAGAATATTCAATAAACATTGCAATCTCAAAAAGTTAGTTTTCTATTTTTATTTATTTCATGGTTTAGGCTTTATAGGGTAAAACACAAAATGTTTAATTATTTGTCACTTTAAAACTGGTTTAACAACCACAGGTCCAGGTAAACCTGAATTTAAAGGTGTCAAAAGACCAGATAGGCGTTAATATTGCCTATTTATTATAAATAAGAAGGTTTTAAATTAGTATAAAAATGCGAAAAACAAGAACAAAACAAACAAAAAAAACCCAAAATGCTTATAAGTGAAATGTTCTATAAAGTTCCTATCAAGTATTATTTATATAAACAGGAAAGAGGAAGCAAACCAGTATTTGCTAGTTAATTAAAATTTTCTTCTGTTTAAGTCCCAACTTAAAACTGACACACAATCTATGGATGAGCTAAAGATAAGTAAAGTGGTTCCCAACCTTGTTCCCCTGTGACCCCAGTCTTGCATGTTTTAGGTGCTTCCTTGTTGCATCACACAAGAAAAGAATGGATGGATAACAGGTTTCTGCAGCACTTCATTGCAGAGGAGGAGCCCTAATTTGAATCAGGTAATCTAGAACAGAGACATATCTAAAACATGAAGGGTAGGGGTCCCTGAGGACCAGGGTTCTGAACCACTGGATTAGAGTAATGGTATAGACAGACATAGAACTTATAGATAAACACAATACCTTAAAAATACCACTGGAAATCTACAAAAAAAAAAAAAAGGTTAGGAATTCTAAGAAGGTTTGAGTACATTGTATTTATCAGGTACCTTTCAGGACTTCTGTGGAAAAATCAACAAAACCAAGAATGGCAGAAAAAAAAATGAATGGAGATGAGACTGAGAGCTAATTTAAAAAGAAGGTGGGATTTGTACAAAAATAGTTAATGTTGTAAATGTGTAAAGGGAAAAAGTTCCAGAATCGAGTGGCAGAACGGTTGAAAGCTCTGTATCCCATGGTGGAGGAACGGTGAGGCTGATGGATGATGAGGATCTTAAGAGTCAGGCTTGGTCTGTCAATATAAAGGGGGCCATTGTGATATACAGTAAGGACCCAAGGTGGTGGATGGCCTTGAACATGACAAGTATTATTTTGAAGCCAGTAAAGCTGTTGAAGACCAACAGAAGTGATGCGATGAAAAGATTATGTTCTGTGATTAGCTGTGGATCTCTGTTCCAAGTGTTGCACTTATTCAACTTTTTGGCCCCGAAATCAATACAGGATACCTGATACCCGGCTGTGCTGTATTGGCCAATACCGATCCCATACCGATACCATCTGTTTAAAATTGATGTATGTGTGTATATATGAAGAACTGCATACTACTTGGATGTAAAATAATTGCCATCATGGCTTCGTCAAGCTGCTGCCTACCTTTGTCAAGCAGGAAAAAGACTAATATTAAGAGAATTAGAACTTTTTATTGCCTACCTGGAATGGGTGACAATATTTAAATAAACTTTTGGCTCTCAAAATGGTACCCCTGGCCGATACCGATACCACCATTTTAGAGCTGGATCTAGGCCCAGTCCGATACTGGTATTGGTATCGGTCCAACACTATTTCTAAACAAGCGGAAGTTTCTGTATAGGTCTAGGACAACGAGACAGGAAGCCATTGCAATGATCCAGATAGGAGCTGACCAGAGAATGAACCAGGACAGCAGTGCAGTCAGCAGTGAGTGAAGAACGCTGTTGGTTTATGTTGGATACATGGAGGTGTGCAGACCAAGTAGCATTATTACAGAGGGCAGTCAAGGGTGAAACTCAGGCTTCAGGGTTGATTGCTGGAAAACAAATTACAATGTTTCAATTATTTAATTATCTAATTAACACTCCTTTTTATTAGGTCTATCATATTTGGAGACATGCTCGTCTGATTTCCTATCTGAAACATTGTCTAGGTTTTGAAGAAAATAACTTCATAATTATAATAATATAATAACTTCATAATAATTTCATAACTAAATGTTTTAGGGGTGTGAATAATATGCGATTGAACTGTAAAATAATATCATCAATTTGTTTAGTTTTCTTAGTCCCACATTCATCCAGACCTTGAAATTGATAAAAGAAAATTCCTGTTCAAGACAGACCCTGAGAGTTTTGAATGGGAGAGGACATAATGTGAGTAATAAAAAAAAGGAAACAAATTAGATCAGGGAGGGATTCTAGGGGTCCAAAGGATGGCGTAGCAGGGTCAGGAGGGTCTGGGCACACTCAGTGGAAGTAGAGATTTGATAGGCTGTCCTAAGTTTCCCATTGCCATGGATCAGTATGTAACGCCTCCCCTTTCCCTGCCTGGGCTGATGTAACTCACTGGAGTGGCAAATTACACCAGACCTACAGCTGTAGCCCGACATTATGATTAATTTGATCAGTAATTTCTCCTGTTTTTCATTTTAATCGCCGCGACCATTCTGCTGTGGCAGGTCTTTCAGATCTAATTAAGATCAATTCCGGTGTAACAGACTTGGCGCGCCTTTACCCCGTCAAATCCCTGAGCTCTCCGGGCGTGGAGAAAACCCCCAGCTCCAATCAATCAACTTCCAGCAAAATCCAACTCGCTTTTGCAATCAGCCCATTAACGCACTTAAGCAAATTTCATAATCCTCCTCCCTCTTCCTTCCATGTACATTTGTCATCACTTTGGTGGCTATTTTAGGCAGCTGCAGAGTGCATCCAACATCACTGTTAAAAAGTGAGTGGGGGTGGCACAGAAAGTTAAATCCTTCCTCCATTTAGGATAATTAGCTGCCGTTATCTAAGGCCAGACCTTATTGACTAATGGTGACATGATCTGTCGTGGCAGGATTTGTATTCTAACAAGGACATTAATGAGGAAGGTAATGAGTTTGGTCACAGAAATTAAAACCAGAAAAAAAGCTCAAGGGATGTAATGAGTGCTTTGGATTTTCTCAGTACCAGTTTACAATGAGTATCACACGCCTCCCCTGAGAGGGGAGCTACAATAAGACGTTAATTGGAACATAATGAATGTTTGTCTCTAAGCAGCTTGGCATTATGTTTGCAGCAAATAGTTGAATGGCTGAGTGATCCTACTTGTCTGGATAATGCCAGCAGGAAATAGGGGGTGTTATCATTGCTTTATGGTAATTATGACTGCACTTTAGAGCACAGGCCAGGTCATCTGGGTAAGGCGTGAATAAACTAAAATTGCCATCCTCTGACTATTTTTAACATTTAAAACCCCAACAACAAATTAAAACCTGTTAAAAACCTCTGCTGCAATTAAAGTCAAAGACTACTAAAAGACCATAATGATTGTGGACATCCACATTTACTACAGACCAGTGTGCATGAAAAGGTTCAAATCAGTGTTCATTAATGCTGTTAATATTTTAGAGAGCTTTAACATAAGCCTCTTTCCTACTGAAATTAGCGGCTTAACGCAGATTTTTTGAACGCAGGTTCGACCCGCTAATAGTTGACATTTGGCTGCTTTCCCATTGGCAAAAAAAGCTGGGTCTGAGGGGCCTCTGTCCCCACACTACTGTGCGTCTGGTGATGCCATCCCGCTGGGTTAGTCTTGATGATGTCAGCAGTGTGTCAGAAATCAGGAAAGTAAACAACGGAAAGCAACACAGAACGGAGCCAATGCATAGTAAGTGTGCTTTATTGTGTTTCTCTTTTGTTCCACATGGATCTCTGTCAACACTGCTGCACAATGTTTAGTGAATTTAAGCAGAGTTGTTTTGTTAGATCAGACGTGAATGATGTAGTGTGGTGACGTCCATATGTGTCTTTCAATGGTATCACATAAATAAGCGGGTTGAACTGAGTCTCATGTTCCCACTGAATACCGATCAGAGCCGAGAAAAATGGGTTTTTCAGATGCTGGATGTGTTGCAGCCAGAAGAATTTTTACCAATTTCTTCTTATTTTGGGATATATGTCACCTTGAGCACCCTCTTCATCAGGCTGTTGTCCAACAACAAGGTGTCTTGAATCAGAGGCTTCTCCAGACCATTGGTAAGACAGCCTGCTACAGGAAATCATTTTGTCAACATTGTTCAGCATCTACATAAACTTGTTGAGAAAGCCCCTATAAGTTACTGTATATTCAATCTCCCTTTTTGATAAAAAAAAAAAAAATATATATATATATATATATATATATATATATATATATATATATATATATATATATATATATATATATTTATTTTTATTTTTTTTAACATGACAGTTTCAAAGAACCCACTCTATTGTCATTAAATGGCAGTTTATTTGGGTATAAAACACGTGATGACTTAAGCTTCTAAATGCAGAGAAAAGTAACAACACTTCCCTGAAAAGGTGACAAATTTGTAAGTTCATCTAGAGTTGAATGTTGAAGATATTAGGGGGTAAAATACCAAACTCCAAAAACTCTAGTTCACCCTATGATACAGTTTCTGCTGAAACTATTCTTTGGAAGCATTAAAATTATAAAATCATACTACTAGGAAGGAGACAGACACAGACATGTTTGATGAGAATAATGCATGTCACCAAAGAACAGTAGGAAAACACCCAATGAAAAAGTTTGCAAAAGCTACTTAGTATCATTATCCACAGTAGGTGTTGTAGCAGCATGGGATTAAAGCCTATCCACAGAGGGAGAAGCCACTGCAAAGACCTTCGTTTCAGCGGAAATGTTTTGTGGCTTAAGTAAACTAAAATAACAGTACATCTCTATAGTGACCATTATTCCTTATGGAGAAAAGGAGCTTGAGAACCACATTCTAGCTGTGAAAAATAGGATTGATAGCATCATGTTTTATTGGAGATAACACAAAATAGATGGTATTATGTGGAATGAACATTATGTGGACATATAAACAACATTAGTAATATCAGCCTAGAAGTGAAATTGTGGACAGAGATTAGTAAAAAAAATGGACAATAAAGCCAAATTACAGTTAAAGTTTCAATTTGGCAAGCATAAAGCCCTGATCTCAGAGATGAAATATGTGAGTGCAGCAGCTGACAAACTGTTACACCAGCTCCTACTGGAGCTAGATTCAAGTAAATTGTTGTAACCTAATATGTTTGACCAAACTCACAGAGGTAAAAACAAGGACATTTTTAAAGTCTGACTGTGAAAATGCTCATCACCAATTCACTAAAACCTCTTGATCTGTCTTTCAGTGAACATAAATACTTTTTTTTATCATAATTGAGCTGAGCTACATTGTTGGAACGTAACTGGTTTCAGCATACATATATGTCACATGGTAATGTTACATTTCAAAATGTTTCATTTCAAATGAACGAAAAAAATTGAAGCTTTTTTTAACCTTAGGAACTGTGTTGATAAGTGACCTAATATGGTTGTTTTGGGTTAAGTTTCAGTTCAGATGTTTCATATTTGATATTTAGTTTAATTCAGTTTTTGCATGCAGTATATCGTCTGTTAACAATAAATACCATTTTAACACACAAAGGGAACCAAATTATAGCCAGGATTATGTAACAAAATTAGTCAAATCCAGTGAAAACTCAGATTTAAATTAGACTATACCAAATCTATATTATAACACAGTTAAATATAATAAAAAAAAAGCAGGGGTTAAAACCAGTACCTATTTTAGAAAGTCCAGCTACTGTAATTACATCAACCCACTTCCTGAGCAGGCATCAGGCAACAGGGAACTTTATAAATAGGTATTTTCATACTTAAATATTTAAGTCTTTTAGATTTTGGAATTAACAATAAATGCCAAACTCCACTGTTGAAAAAATGAATTATAATAAAATAGCTTTCAACATTAAATATTTGTTAGCTGCTTCTCTATTTAAAACTAAGCTTATTCAGGGTGTTTTTTTATTTTATCTCAGTGGATATCCAGTCGCTGACCCAACTGGTTGGAGGTGGGGTTTAAATCCCACTGTAACTTTGAACGTGTCCTGAGGGCCACGGCCTGTCCTTGAGCGAGTCACGTGTTGGGTGACACTCTCTTTGGCAATCCCAGAAATGACCCCCCAGAAACTAAGCCTTTTATAGCAATTCTGCCTCTCCCATACACAAACACATTCCTTAATCCTATTTGATGAGACAATATCTTAATGATACCTGGTGTGGCCTCTTTGCCCTCTAAAGAGAGGTCTGTCCTCAGTCATCATAATCACCCACAATGCTACTTTTGAAAGAAGACAGTCTATATGAAGTAAAACGGGTTTTTGACAACTGGTCATCTCATCTGCTGTCTGAAAACTTTCTCAGGAGGTGGATTCCAAGTACATCTTAAATTTAGACCCAGTTGACCGGGTTTTTGTGTCTTTGAGCTTGTCCCATTGCAGTTTGAATGTGCTAATCTGTTGTGTTGGTCACTCAGACTGGATGGTGCGTTTAGTGCAATATAGTGGCTAGCCTTTGGAGCCCATTAAATCCAAAGGCTGTTTTTCCTGCTGAGTCTCACCAGGCCGTGACAGGGCCGGAGAGGGCTGCGAGGGGAAACAAATAGCCCAACTCATCCCGGCCATAAAGCAGCTCGCACCACAACCCAATAAGGGTCTGACGCTGATGAATGTGACCGGGGACGGAAAGGCGACCCTGGCCAGTTTCCACCAGAAATGAAACCACAGGGATATAAAATAGGTTATTATGGTCACACAGTGACAGGCAGACACACAGAGGGGCAGAGATGGATAGACAAAAAAGGTGACAACAAAAAATTAAAGGTATGATTATGTCTACTAAGACTAAGGATAGGTAAATTGAGAAATGGCAACACAAGGAAATGCATTCTGCATCTCTGATTGAGGGGTTAAAAATCCTCAAGGGGAGCAAAGCCTCAACAAAAAGCTGCATTGCCTTGTGATCCAAATAAATACTCAGAGGCCACCAGGCTTAATTTCATCGCAGACTCTTAATAGATATGAAGTGTTTAGAAGAGTTGTGTTTAGCACTTCACAGAATAAATTTAAATAGACTAATGTCTTTAAGAACCAAATGTTCTAATTTCTCTTTTTATTTTCTCGCGGCTTATACCATCTAAGTACAAACACCCATCCATATATCATCTTCTTATTGTCACATTTCCTACCATAGCCTTCAGGATGGCCTGATGACCATTTACAGCAGTTACTTGGAGAAAGGCAGGATGCTAGCTGCCCTGTATTTATCACCAGAAATATTACTTTAATGGTTTGGAAATATATATTCTGAAGATGTCTTAATGATCAGTTGATTACTTGAGACATTCAAAATACTCTATATGTATCATAAGCAATAAAAACCAGTAATAGAAAATATTGGTCTCTGTAATATTGTTGTTCAAACAACTTACAAAATGCTTAAAAAACTCTGAAATGTTGATTCACTTTTCATTTTGTTTTAGTTTATCCTAGGTCACCCAAACCCTCAATGTAACTGGAATAACATAGGTGACTGTCCATTTTTGCATTTAATTTAATGGGGATGTTCTAATGTAAAACTGGGAATCTGCTGATATCAAGTAAAAATCTGATTCTGCATTAAAGCTAGTAAATCAATTAAATGCATTTACTAAAAACTGATACATTTTAAAGCTTATTATTGTTCTTTTATTTTTGTTTCTTAATTATGAATAGCTGAAAAATATTAAACACAAACTCTAGTCTTTGTAGAAGGACTGACTGTTTTTGTTTTTAAGATCTAGGCAAGTATCAGGTTTCTGGGTACATCTGATATCTATAATAAAGTTGCATTGAACAATGACCAGAACAATGCAATTAAAAGTAATCATAGCCTCTCATCTGTCTGTAGTTGTAGTACTGATTACAATGCAAAAGTATGATTTGTGAACAGATTTTTTTCACAAATACTATATACTGTAAGCTTAAGCAATGTAGTCAAACAACTGATTCATGCTAGGGCCAATCTCATTAGATGTATCGGAACCAGTGTAAAGCCAGATTACTGCTAATTACAAAAACATCCAAGAAGTAAGGACTCACTGGCAGAGGCATGGGTGGAGTGACTGGGGAAGGAAGGCTGCGAGCTGGCGACTGATTCTGCCTTGGTGGTGGGGACGGCTGCGGGTGTCCAGAGGTGGAGGAGCAGGTGGAACCTGGAGATGGTACTGAGGTATGCTGCTGGCTGGGTGGAGTCATGTGATGCTGGGGTGGTAGCTGGTTCTGGGTGTGGGAGTGAGTCTGTTGGTGATGATGCTGCTGCTGCTGTTGCTGCTGCTGGTGGTGCTGCTGCATTTGCTGGAGCTGCTGCAGGTGCTGGAGCTGGGAGTTCAGTGTTGAGGTAGCTGTTAATGAAAAGACAGCTGATTGATTTGTGTGTCAGATCCTAAATTTCACGCATACAGCACAACAAACTCAAATCAGCTTTCACTGACAACCTGAAAACAAGTGTTTTAGCACATAAAAAAGAAGCTCTCATTATTTGAAGTACATTCCAACACCTCAGAGAGAAATATATGCACATGTGGAGGTGTGGGTGGCAAAAGGTGGACAGTGAGAGACACATGTAAATTGCATGGAGTCACAACAAGGTCCTCCAGGGTTCTTAGCCTGCATGAGAGCCAGTGAATTTAATTTAGCAAGCTATTCAGCCTGACTGATATAACTTCTCTCTCTGGAGCCATAAGTCATCATTGTTATATGGACAATGACATAATCTTTGGTTTAATGGCTTAAAACCACATAAGAAAAAAGACATCCATCTTTACACTAACATCGAAAATAAACCCATTAACTAATTAGATCCAATAATAGCGTTTCAGGAAAACGAATTTATAAGATAGTTTGAATGTTTATGTAGTTTCAAAAATAAGCCAGCTCTAATCGTTATAAACAGCTCCACGAATCCGGAACATCACCGAAAACCCATAAGTTCATAGAAAATATAAGATAGATGTTCTTTATGCCCCAAAAGCTAATTTTCAGACATACTGTTTTTTTTTTTTAAATGTAGCCTAATAACAAAATTAATCGAAGTTCAATAAAAACATAGTTTATATGCATAAAATCTGAACATCAATTTGTTTATGTCACTGGTTTTCAAAAACCTCTGTCAGATTTTTGAAAGCTTTAAAAATATTGAGCATAAGGGCAAGGCTAGAGATTTTGTTATTTATTTCGAGTTAAGTCGTAACATTAAGAGAATAAAGTCGTAAAATTACGAGAATTAAGTCGCAACAAGAATAGTCATAAAATTACTAGAATTAAGTCATAACATTACGAGAATGAAGTTGTAAACTTATGACAATAAAGTTGTAACATTATGAAAATAAAATCAGAATATTATGAGAATTAAGTCCTAATATTACAATAAAGTTGTATTTGATGACAACTCTTACAAGAAGCACTTTCTTCCCTAAAATGAGGAATGTCGAGGATCATGTGAAGTTATACTTTAGCATCAGTTTGACAATTTAGAAAATCTTTTAGCACACCAGCATCAAATTGGGCAGGATGTCATAGTGGACTGAGGTTGCTGTTTGGTGGAAATAGTCATATGCTTGTCAGAGCTCGAAGCTCTCCTGAAACGGGTTGTGGTATGATAATTTCATTCTCATTATTTTTCAACTTTATTCTAATATTATGACTTTATTCTCGTAATATCACGACTTAAGTCTAGTAATATTACAACTAATAATAATACAACAAAAACAAAAATCTCTAGCCTGGCTCTAATACTCCGTCATATG
>NW_015150576.1:619744-665170 GCF_000732505.1 Cyprinodon variegatus
TTGTAATATTACAACTAATAATAATACAACAAAAACAAAAATAACAACAAACCAATATATCAAGGACCTAAGGGTCTTTCACTGACATTTCTTACAATTTTAAAAATGTAAACCTTTTTAATCTACACATTTTTTATTTATTTTCTTCTTTTCTTTTTGTGCTCTTTGTATTGCCTAAATATTGGAAAAAATAAGAATAAAAATTAAGAATCAAAATATAGTTATGAAAGGTCTTACACTGCCCTGGTTAAACAATAAAAGAATAACAAAATAGAAAGAAAGTTATTAGTTGAACTTTATTGGTGGGAATTATCCATCCACAATCAGAAACAGGTCTTACAGTTTACTTTTAGTATAAGACAGAGCAGGAACAGTGGCTCTGAAAAATGCCTCTTAAGATCCTCAGATAAATGCAGCCTTGACACTGCATAGTCAAGATTGCATACATACAGAATCAATGTACGTTAATAATTTAAGTTAGCTTGTCTCATAAAAGATGAATAAAACATCAGAGCAGACATGTCTTTGATTAGTGGGGTCACTTCTATTCCAGGACAGGGGTGGATGAACATTTGATGAAGATCAGATCCCTCCTCAATCTGCAGAAGCTCAGTTGAAGGAAGCCGGCATCTCTCGGCCAGTAAACAGCACACTTTTATATTTCTTCTACCTCCTGACACATTGACACCTCTCTCACACCCCCACCATGAATTATATATCAACTGTGCGAACGGCATGAGTCCAATTCTCGCTTGAAACGTTGGGCCAAGTTGTCTTGTGAGTGCTGAGCCCCTGACAGGACCCGCTCTCTTCCTCTGCAACTTCACAACGACAAAATGTTGAGACCCCCATTTAAAGATAGAATGAAAGAGAACAAAGATGTAGAAAACAAAAGGGGAGCAAAATGAGATCTCTGTCATAAAATTATTGAAACCAGACGAAGATCAAAGACGACTGAAGAATTTCCTGCGGCACCAACCATTACGCTGAGGAACAAGAGGCACAACAAAAGAATATGAAGCAAAAGAAAACAAATACAGAGGGAATATGGAAGAAGCCCCATGTGGCCTTATTATCAGGGCTACACTGCAGGTAACTATATTCTTTAACAGCAGTGCTTTATAAATTCTGTCATCTTGTTAAGACTGTCAGGACCACTGACCCTCCGCTCCTTTCTAACTGGCCAACTGGCATTCTAAAGCTCATTCCTTTAACTGCAGCCGTCTGATTGCTCTGCTTGAGCACATAATCCAAACGGCTTGTCTCAGCTAATTGTTTGTGCTTCTTCCTCCAGCAGACACAAAGCTGAAAGTTGGAGCTGCGCTTGTAATGGAGAGAGGCCAAGAGGATGCTGTGTTCCTATAGTGCTCATTATATCTCCCACTGCCTCTTTGTTGCGTTTCATATTCACTTGTCTGCTGCACTATGCGGGACTCTTCCACCTAGTCATCACGCCTGAGGTGGTGGAGGAGCGAGGGATTCTTTTTTTGCTGTTGTCACTGCTTGCCATATTAAATGTTTGTAATGA
Organism: Cyprinodon variegatus; assembly: GCF_000732505.1. Taxonomy (NCBI): domain Eukaryota; kingdom Metazoa; phylum Chordata; class Actinopteri; order Cyprinodontiformes; family Cyprinodontidae; genus Cyprinodon; species Cyprinodon variegatus. Next base: position 621,273 of record NW_015150576.1, read on the forward strand.
GGACAGGGTGAGATTGTGCCACTTAGTGATCAGGTACATCCTGAACTGTTACTTTTTCTGCATAATTTATATGTTTAACAACCAGCTTAGAAATCCACACAGAGAAGTGTAAGACCGCCAAACTTGTTACTTTGAAAAACTGTCAGCTATCTCTCTTTTACTTTTTTTTTTTTTTTCTTGTAGTGCCACAGAAGAAATCAACTGTTATCTTGACTGTCCTGGCCCTGGGTTCTGAAGTGCTGTAGGACGAAAGAGACTGATAATCAGAGGTGGTAAGGCTAGGTCAAAGCTGGCTCGTTCGTCAGACAAAATGCTATTTTTAGTTTTTCTGTGTGGCTGAGAAGTTGGATGGTGGAGATGGGGGGGCTTTCTCATTACAAGCACTATCTCAGTATCCTGGCCAACCATCCTGGTACAGTGCCTTACTCTCTGGGATTCATTTAAGCTCCGCTCTTTGTTTTACTTGCAGTGAATTACATTTCTGTTCTTAATCTTCTAGAAGCTGTGATTTAATAAGTGGGCATATCTGCATATGAATGTAAGTAGTCTTAGCTTAAACTTTCAAAGTAGGGCATAAATAATGTATATAATGTTTATTAATGCAGAATCTTTGAAAACAAATTAAAATTAATTTCCAAGCCGCTTGTATCGTAGTTCTCTTCTTTTTTATAGTTATCAAGCATAGTACTGAAGGCTATGCTAATTGATCTAACTATGTTTGGCAACAACAGACAATTATTTTATTATGTTTTTGCTGCAACCACTGCCAAAAGCAAAGCTTTAGCATTTCAAGTGTCATCAACAGGGATTGGTCTTATGTCATAAATCCTCAATAGGTGCAGTTTAATTGTGTTGACATTTTCTTTTGAGGTTGAAATGTGCAAATTTGAAGAAGGAAAATTGATCAAAAAAGCAAATTGAAGTTTAAAAAGTCTGAGAATGCCTGTGAATTCGCAAATATAAATCCAGTATAACTATAATTTCTTTTCAGTGACACCTGGGCAGCAATGCCACAGTTTGAGAAAAATTATACAACCATTTTTGGAAACTATGTGGAAACGGTAGCAATATTTGCTATTAAGTATCTGGTATCAGTAGGCGCGTTTCCATTAGCCACCAAATTGTGCAAATTGTAATAACAATAAATTTGCTAAATGGAAACACTACAGTTTCGAAAAAACTCCTGTTTTTCGATAGACAGTTTTTATGCTTCAATGAGGTGGATTTTAAGTCAAATCAAAATCGTTATATTTTGCAAAACTGCAAAGAAACACTTTTTTTTTGCATCACACAAATCACATGATCCTGCAATTGGTTCTTACTGCCATGAAGAAGAAGAAAAGTTGTTGGAGGATGATGGTGCTCACTAGAGACGTGGCTTAAGTATGTGTTTAAATCCACCAGTGCCATGTTTTTTTTTAGAGTTGTTGCATAGACAAATGTATTCACTTGCTATTTTAATTCGATTTCAGTTATTTAATGGAAACACGGCAATTGCAAAACTTTGCATTTTCTATTTTAGCATTATATCATAGCTCTGTGCACATTTGTAATGAAACAGGTACAACTTGCTTTATTCCTTCTAATTAAGAATCTCTACAGTGTGTAGAGGACCCTTCTACTAAATCTCAAACATTATAATGAATCTTTGAAAGATGGGTTTCATTTGAACACCATTGGAACTGTTTAAATATCAATAGTCTTCCTGTAGTGGATGTTCAATGCCACTGTTAACATGAAGACTGACATTAAAATTTGATCTTAATAACATCAATACAAAAGACTGACTGACTGAATGCACATATTCTATTACTTACATATTAAAAAAGGTCAGACAAAACTACAGTAGTATTTTATGATATATGTATGGATGAATGCTTTTTTAAAATAAAAATGATCAAAATAAGTTGTAACACATACCATAGGAGTTTTTTTCCCCCCTTATGCCATGTACTGAAATAGAATTTCACCAAGAGTGTGGAATTTATTTTAAGTCTTATTTCTTTTAACCTTGTTTAAATGGAAAAATGAAGCATAAACTAATGAAAAAGAAGTGCTATGAACATTAAAAGTCTTTCAGTGGTTGCCATCAAGCCTGTGAGGAAACATCAGGGTTGTGATGTCCGACCTACCCTTTATTTTTGGGAACTGTTCATGTCTAAACACAGCTCTCATTCTCTAATGAATGAAGGAAGAGGGGACAAACAAGCTGCCTATTACTGCTCTACCTCACGTTTCGCTGAGGAGTCCATAAAGCTGTGTCTCAATTTCCTTTTCAGTGAGTCACACTGATAATTACCCCACTGGAGATAAGGAGATTTAGACTCTATGCGATCTGGTAATTATGAAGCTGGTCAAAGGAAGGTCATTTTTTACTCTACGGAGTAGACTGAAGCAGTTGCACACTGATGAGAAAGGGAAAAATGTGTCTGCACTCATCTATTTTGCTCAGTGATAACTTTTGGAACAGAGGTCCACTATATATAATATTAAAGATTATCTAAACCTTAGGTCCCTTTTTTGTGAAACTACTGGCCTTTGTTTCCAAAGTAGACAAGGTAGAAAGGGGGAAGTAGAGAGAGGGGTAAGACATGCAGCAAAGGTCTCTCTAGGTTTAGGACTCTGACATCAAACACTAAGGCCTCTGTACACTTATCTTCTCCTAGTCCTAGTCCTTTAAGTCATAGTTTTTAATTCACAAACATACAAATATCTTACGCTTATGGTGAAAGAAAGACAATATTAATGGATATATCTTTCAGTCTGTGGCATGTGAACACTGCATAATACAATCAGCACAATCACGCCACAGGTTTAAGACTGCAGCTGTATGAGTCAGATGTACCCTAAGTCTATCATTTTAGGTGATGCTATACCCGAATATTTTAGAAGCTCATTTAAGCATATCACCCTCATGCTGGCACAGCATTTTCAGGCTATTCTTCAAAAACACCAACTGGGATAAAGTATCTGGTGCTGTTAAGAAAAAAAAAATTCTAGCATCCAAAACTGATAAAGAATAAAACAGAGGAAATCTGGTTTTATTGAGGTATTCTACTGTACCTTTAATCTAATGATAAATAACTCTGACTTTTTAATGGACAATGAATCCTGATTTGAAGGTATTTGAGGTAAAGGAATCATATTAAAAATTGTGTTAATATGAATCAGTAGTAATGGTTCTAAAAAGAAAAAAAATCATTTAAAAGAGGGCTATTAAAAGTTTAGTGTGATTAAAGTTACTGTATGCTAATAAACACTGTTCAATAATTATATTACACATACAAAAATATCATCAAAAATATTGTCTGCAATAATAGCTTAAATAAAGTTATTTCATAATTTTATAAATTTATACTTCTTAACTCCCCAGACAACTAAACTCTTAAATTGGAAGCCTTGAAAAGAGAGCTAAGAATAAATATGCGACTGGAAAAATGGCAATCTGCCTAAACTAAGGCAATTAACTCATTCTAAAAGAGGCATTATGTTAATGCTATTATGTTAAGTTTTTACTGAAAAATATGTTTAAAATAACCTTTTTATTTGAACTTTTACAACTTAAACATCGTTTGATGAGCAGACTGACACATCAGTAGTTCAGCACTGATACCTGCACAAGTATAAATCGTAAACGCAAATGTATGTTACACCATTCAGTTTTTATCCTAACAAACACATGCAGGACATGTTCAGATGAAAAAGGGACACTATTTTACTATTTTTGTGAAGGCACTTTGTCTCAAATGACATTTCACCAGATTACTGATGCATGTATGTACTTGGTACAGTATGTTTCTACTACAAGCTAAAAGACTCATCACACTTTTGTGGAAGAAGACAATTGATCTAAGCAAATGCTGAAGACTGTACCCCTGGCTGCAAAACATATCTCCAAAAAAGGAAAAGCAAGTTATTTGAAAAGATATAGAGGCCCCTCCGGATGTTTGTGGAAGGTGTGGAAAGAGGAAGAGCAAATGCTTTGATAAAAAGGAAAAGGCCAACTACGGACATGAATGACCAGATTAAGAATTTAGGAGGCAATACTCTCCACCAGTCTTGGTTATTAGCTCTTGTATATTTTAAAAATATGCAAATATATATCTAGGAGGATGCCTATTGTTCTTGTTGATTAGTTATATGATGTGCATGTCAAAATAAATACAAAATAAACAAAGATAATGATGAAAGGGTTGCATAAAATGACTGAGAGCTCAAAATGTATCATTAAACTCATTGATTATGTTTTAAAGATATAATTACTGAAACTAAGTCAAAAAAATTACATATTTATATACATTCATTTATAACATATTGTAAATAATTTATATTTGAATCAAAGCATATTTATATTTCTTGGTTTGTTGCTTAATAGATTCAGTTTTCATGTATTGATGATACGAATATAAAATAGAAAGTAAAAAGAAGTAATAAAAAGCCAGTGAAGGCAAACTTGTAACTAGTAAGATATATGCCTATATATGGAACTAAACCACTCACTGGTAGAGATTTATCGATAAGGCTTCCACTTTATATTGTTGGATGCAGGGCACTACCAAGCAGGGTTGTAGAATTCAGCTCTAAGGTGAAGCATTTCAAAGAATGAAATCATCTCCATGGAGTTGTTACACATACAAGAAAATCTATGTGTACTTGATGATGTGACCCTTTTGGTGTTGCTCAACCTCTGTTATTGATTTCTAAAGCGTAGTCCCAGAAGTTTCGGAGGTTTCCTGACAGAGTTACAGGTGGGTCCCAAGCAATTTGCCTGGTTTTCTTTATAAATCCTGCTTCAGACAAAATAAAAAAATAAAATAAAAATATTGGTGTTTTTAAACTTTGTCTGCAGCAGTATTGGTGACTTAATTGACTTTGATTGTGTTAGTTACATTGGAAATAGAAGAATAATGTTTAACGAACGACTTGAATTTGCAAATTGTTCAAACTCAAAATCTGTAGTTTTTTCTTTTTTACCTTTACCCCCTAAAGCAGGGGTTTTCAAAGACCCCCTAACTTTAGATATATTGTATGAAATAGTGTTATATCAAACTATAACACTATAACACTAATATCAAAAGTCTCTCTATTGCATATGTAGTAATGTAACGAAAGTAATTTCTCCCTGGGATTATTAAAGTATTTCTGATTCTGATTCCTGGTTGATGGGACAGGTATTGTGAATGAAACGGCGCTGCGCTTGAAAAAGCTCCTGTGTGTCGCTGAATGTGTGCATTGATGACTGAAAGACATCTTCTGCCTCAATTTATCTGTTTACTACAGTGTGTTAAATTCATGTTAATGTGTATTTAAAGACATTTCAATTAGTGGAAAAAAATTCAGGCGGGAATAAAAAAAAAAAAGAAGCCTAATCAACCAAAGCTTTCGCGACCCCCATGCAGTATCTCCGTGGACCCCCTAGGGGTCGCGGACCACCATTTGAAGACCTCCGCCCTAAAGGGCAAAGGGTTTATTTTCCCATTTTAGTCATTTTTTTTCTTTGTCCCTTTTTGTGATCATTTTAGTCAATTCTTTAACTCCACCCACAATGTTTTAAAACCAATTTTTTTCTTTGTCAAATCTGTGGAAATATGTAACTGGAATGAATTTGATCTGAGTACAGGAAATAAAACATAAAGTTGTGAATTCCAGTAATAAAACTATAGCCAACTTTTCCACAGTTATTAATGATAATAAGAAGATGAATCATGAAGATTACCAAAAAAAACTTTAGATAGAGGTAGAGTACGTAACACAGCTGATATGTACTCTGCTGAGGCAGACTTCCCTGTTTAATTGCTTTTGAAGTGATGGGAAAGGAGAGACGAGGATAATTAATTCCAGGTGGGATTACAATTTTCTTATCTAAAAACAAACTGTGACTATTTCACTAGTTACATATGAAGCTGAGTTAAAAATCACTTGTAATTGAGATGAAGCTTAAAATAATCCAGACTTGACTGTCCTTTGATTAGTGTCTCTGTTTTTTCTTCTGCATACCCTGGAAGCAGAGGCCCACTCTTTATTCATTTTGGTAAGTTGATATTTCAAAAACGGCAAGAGGATTTTATTTATATATTTAAATGTAATCACTGAATTTTTACATGACAGGTTGAGTTTAAACCAAATGCCAATCAATTCTGTTTTAGTGAGGCAATCAGAAAACATGAACTGTTAAGGAAATCGAACTGGGATCTGAATGAAAAATTGCAGGAAACTCTTCTCCAGTAGGAAGTGTTTTGCATTTTCAACCAAACCAATCCTAGTACTTTCAAATGGACCTGCCTTGCAACAAAATGTATTCTATAGGACACATTTCATTCATGGTGATGGGATCTGGTCAGTTCCTGCACTGTACAGGGCAGGGTAAGGAGATAGAGGAGCAGACTTAGAAAACTGACTTAGTTCCTGAGAAAGATTCTTGCAGTGGAAAAGGAACCCATAATTTAGTAAAAATTGCTGAGGCCTTTCCACAGTATTTGGAACAGATATGCAATGTCAGGCCGTCAGATTAATAAAGTCAGTTTTGTAACAAGAGGATTTTGTTTTGCACTTTTGTAGGGAAAATCTTAGAACCAGACTCCAAATTACTTTTTGACTAAGCCGCTGGGCTGAACACACAAAAACATGAGGAGAAATTACAGCAAACCTACTAACCACGATCCTACAATAGAAACAAAAAATGTTAGGGAAAAAAAACAGCCCATGAAAACTTCTCTTAAAATAAAAAAAGTTCCTGTGGCAGAACAAAATAAAAAGTAAAAAGTCCAGCACCTTCAAGAGTCTGTTCAATATACATTTTGTTAGGATTTCCCTTTCAGTAATATGCATAATTTCCTCTGCTTATCTAAGTACACATAAATATCACCAGACTGTTGTAAATGCATGGTAACATAAGTCAAGAAGTGCTTAAATTTAGGGTTGAGAAGATTTGTAATAATATTTAGTATGTTAGGATGATAGAAGCAAATTATAAGCAAAGCCTGTGTACCTAGAAATTAGTGAAACAAGAGTGTTTAAATGACTATTTTATAATCATGTTCAGGTTGTTGCAGTGAAATTATGAAAACTAGTCCAAGAGTGTATCCCACGTCCTACCCAATGTCCGCCAGAGATAGGCACCAGCCCCCATCATGCTGCAAGGGTAAATGGATGTGGATAATAAAGGAATGGACAGAAATATGAAATAATAATCCTTTTTGTCAAAATGTCACTTGTCAACTTTTGGGCTGCAGTGTAAATAAATTGAATCACCAACTCATTTGAAATCAATTTCCAAGGCTGAATAAGTTTCCACTGTCTCTACATGTCATTTAGTTTCTCACATCCCAAACACACCTATACATCACCAGTCTGTAAGTCTGAGAAACCCAGCACGGGGTCTTTTATCCCTCAGAGTCCAGGAGGTGTCAAACCCCCTCTTCCTCCCCTTTTAAGAGAAAATAAAATAAAATAAAAAATAACAAAAAAAAGTAGCTTGTCTGTCTGGCAGGACAGGCCGGGTTATTACAGTGTGTTCATGGTCCCATCATGTGTCGTCAGACCAAAGCGGAGGCCGCGAGTAAAAGCTTCATGCAAAATTTATGTTCATGCGGCTGTTTCAGTGGGTGGAAAAATCAATATTGCGAGCCTGATGCACGGAGATGACTGAGTGCTCTCTGACTGACAGTAAAAGCTGAGAGAGATTGAGCGGCTACATTTACTGTGCTAGAAATGGAGTGGCGTAGAGTTGCCCTAATAGTCTAGTTCAGCTCAAATTTGAATTTCATTGTGGATTATTTTTGCAGCAACTAGGATATTGAAGCGTTGAAGAATTACACCATTAGATAAAAAACGGGGAGTGAAAGTGCACTAAGCAAGCTTGTCTTCAAATGGTCTAAAACACATCTTGCGTGTGGTTTGTGTGCAGCTACAGTGCTCTGGATTAGGGAGTTATTAAGGCTTCCCTTCTTGCACAGATATATAAAATGATTGTAGAATAATCAAAAGACAATGTGGGTATGAGAGGGACATCACAGGCCTTTTGTTCTGCGCTGCTCCGCTTACATATGCTTTTGATAACGTGCCACACACACACACACCCAGAGTGCATTTGGGAAGAAATGTGAGAATAAGAAATTCAGTGGGATGAAATAACCCCAAACAATGGGATTTGCTTTCCATTCTTCTGCCTCCATCTTCTGTCTTTAATTATTCCCTTTGGTTGTCTGAGGGAGCGTGTAAGCACTTTCACACAACACAACATGCCCGGCAGCACAACACTGTCTGCTTTAGTGATGTGGAGACTTCTGAGTGACACTGAGCCTCTTGTGATTATTAATGCTGTTTAATACAACACAGAGTGAGCCACTATGACGGCGGGAAAATAAAGAAAAAGAAAGATTTCAGAATGCATGCATTCAAATGTGCAAGCGATGTGAACAGAATTATGTACTACATGAGCACCTCACTTCAGATATGCATCCCCCACTGCTACATAAACAACGTGTACGACGTGAAATGAAGGGTAATTTTTGTAGATGCAACAAAGGGGACGTGTGTGTGAACAGCAAGCCCGCTGTGTTTTGTACACAGTGTCTAATGGACCCTCGGCTGATCCTGGTGGGATCCTTTGTGCCGGTTTAGTAGTTTCTTCCTGAATCGCATATGAGATATTTGAGAGCCCAGAACGATGTATGATGAATGAAGCAGCATGCTACTTATACGCTTATCGTGCTCACTGACTAGCAACAGGTTCAGCAAGGGGCAGCGGCAGTAAATGAAATTCCTCACCGGGACAATATATCATCAAAAGAAATGTATGCGCCCTGAAACTTACAAGCCTTCTTCGGATGCGGACAAGGTGCCTGACGGGGCTGGGGGAAGGGTGGAGGTGGAGAGGCTGGGGAGGAAAAAAAAAGAACGAGAGGAGAGTGGGATTTTTTTCCTTTTTTTTGGTTGGATTTTGTTGAATCAGTCCTATTTTCATACCGGATGGTCTGTGTCTTTTAACCATTTCACTGCAGCTGGCAAATGGAAGCATAGGGATAATTTCACAGTGAGAGCTCACTGAACAAAACCCCCCACGGTCTGTGGAAAAAGGTGCTAAGTCTACTTTATCATTGTGAATTACGCTAGAGTAATTCAGCAAGAAGAGAAGAAAAGGTTTTTTTCCCCTCCCACCTCCTCTTCTTAGTGAGGATTTCTTCTGATCTGTAAGTAACAGATCCTTCTCCTGTACTGATGCCACACGATCCATCTCTGATGTGTCTGCAGTTAGTCCAGAAATAGCACCCACGGGACCAACGTGCTGCTCAGGCCTCCTGTGGGACCTTTTAAGCTGCACTGATACTGATAAAAGCCCCCACAAACCTGCCCCCCAGAAACCTCGGCCATTAATTAAGGTAATTAGGCTCTGGTCAGCAATTAGTAACCACAGACGGCTTTTAGCAGCAGCTAAGGCATCCCCACAGGAGAGGGCTTTGGTTCCATACCATCTGCTGACAAATGTCACCGCAGACTCTTTGGTTTCACAAACAGGGAACTGGAGAGCTGTGTTTAAGTGACCTCTGTGTGATCCACGCTACCTTCTTGTCTCCCACAGCTTCGCTGCAGAATCGCTGCGTTTGTTCTTTGCCTTTCTTTGGTTCCTTTGTCTTAAAAAAAACACAAGAGCGAGTTTCTATGAAAATCTATAAATGTTGTACACAGAGAGTGGGAAAAGGAAACACCAGGCGCACCAAGTATCGAACAAAATTAAAACATATGGGCTGTTTAGAAAGTATTGATTAGAGTGTAAAGCAACATGGATTTGCTTGTATTATTAACGCTATTATAGATCCATATTGATATTATGCTGGTTTATACTATAAGGTTTAATACTGCTATTTTAAACATTACCTTATAAATGTTGCAGAACATACGTTGATCTAAATGCTTTTAAATAACATTAAGTTAATTTTACAAACAAATATGCACTAAATTAGACCTCATCTTTATGAGGTACTTCTGCAATATTTTTTGTCTCAAAAAAATTATAGATATGAAGTATTCTTTATTGTCCCTTGAAGGCTGTTTACTTTGAGTATTATACACAGATTTTCCTATTTGAAGTGATTAACAGTTCTGTGGATGATTCAGTAGTCTCTCTGTTGTTTGTAAATGTCCTTTTAGATTATTTGCTTCACAGTCTGCTGATAATGAGCTTAAGCCCAGAGGACACTTCGATAGTAAGAGGTGGTATATTTTATATTTCACATCCCATATAACTGTGTACTTATATACATTAATATGAGATCTGGGGTCATACTGTACATATGGATCTATTTTACAATCCCAGCCACTAAAATCTGTATCAGCTGTGCATAGAGGGCAATGAAAGTCCCTCCAACTTGCCATATGCATTATTGAAATGCAGCAGGCAAATGTAAAGCACTGGAAATATATAATCCAAAAGTACTGTATCAATTCAGTTCTTTGCAATTAACATTTGCAAAAATTAATCATGATGATAGGAAATATTGAACAACTCTCAGCAGGATTTGTATGAGGCAATAAAAGTAAAGAAACCAATAAGTGTATTCATCTTAATTTCGGGACAAAATTTTCCAAATCTGTTTTTGAGGGATTTACTGGTGGAATTATGTTGGATTAAATAACAATTATTATTATTATTATTTTTTTATTATTTAATCTATAAAGATTTCCTACCTCATAGGAGTAGGGTTAGGGTTAGGCTGTGCTGTATCTGCTTTGAGTTAATATTTTTCTACCATGGGTGTCCTTCACGTTTAAACCAGACAGCCACTGATTTTTGAACATAACAAGATTTTGTGACACAAGTACCATGACTGTTACAAACTATGTGTGATGAATATGTGTACTATTGTGATAAAATGACATCATTCCTTCCTACATCACATTGATTACCAGAAGAAAACACCAAGACACTCACCTCATGGTGTGACTGCTTGAGACTCAATTGAAACTGACAGCTCAACATACTTTCTGATTTATTCAGCTAATAATCTTCTATGACTTCAGGAAATACTTAAAGTTTAGAAATCTGACCCTTAGACAGTCAGCCTATCCCTATATATATATATATATATATATATATATATATATATATATATATATATATATATATATGAAAAACAAACAAAAATAAAGCAGATTGTGCAACAAAAGCTAAAATATATTGATGCAGCCAAATCCTATCAATTCCGCTGAATGATTATAGAGACAGTACTACACTATCATCATTGTGTTTTTGAAAATGCTAAATGACATTTCAAGATAAAAAAGAAAATTACATCAGATTATCCGAGATTCAGATTAGGAGCAGTGAGTTTTAAATTGTTTTAAAACCATTCAACAATAGTAGTAAGGAGGCTGAAACTATACTTAAAAAAAGTAAAATATGGGTAACAACAAAAACCTGCAAAAACCTAACCAAAACCAAATTACAGATAACAATGTAAAGCACTGTCAAATAAATTTGAAAAAAAAAAAAAAAAACTAATTTGACAGTTTTACTAAATTCAAAACATACTGAGGTTATGTGAGATTAAAGATGCTACGGTAAAAGACACTGATAAAAAAAAGGCTGAATGCACCCGTTCAACTCCAGATGATAGATCATGCAAAAACTCACATTACCGAGGAAAAGGAAATAAAGGATGCAGCTGTGCTTCTTTACACAATTCAACATTTGAAGCAGTTGGTGATAACACCATTTTCATTCCGGTTCAGTCCCATAAAATTACCATTAACATTACAGCTCATGCAGAACACAGATAAATGTAAAATGTCACCCAGTTCTGCCAGGCAAGAATTTCAGTTCCACAAGATTACCATCTCTTTCTGCTTCCTCCCACTGTACCTTGTTCTAATATTTCATTTACAACATTTCATAAGTTCATTTTCCCCTTACTAACCATGTAAATCACAAATCAATTTTCAGTTAAAATGCTTGACTAACGATTGGTGCTGAAAGCTTCTTGATTTGCACCTTAGGAACAAGGCAGACCTTAAGCAAATCTTTTGGAAACAGTGCGGCTGGAAGAGGAAAGCAAAAATGAGATGTAATTTCCACAAAACAACTCCTGGGTCAAACAGTCAAGCCATTAACTAGAAGCCCTTTACAAGGTCCTGAATATCACGGAAACAATACCCCGATGTGTTGAAATCTCTACTGCATTCAATATTCATCATTTACTAGACCTCAGTGGTTGACCAGTCTATTAAACAATGATACGGCACGTGATCATGAAAACATCAATTGCAATGATTATGCATAACTGTTGGATATATATATAGGATAGATCAAGTATTTTCTTAGTACCGTATAACCTTAAAAAAGAGAATTAGAAAAGATATGTGGTTACGCTTTACAATAACCATCATAACCATCATTTATAAATGGTTAAGTGATCATTTATTTTGTTTGACTCACTTATAAAATGCATCCAAACTATTTATCAAAAGGTAAATAGATCCTTTATTAAGGAATTAAGCCCACTGATATTGGGGTAGGTCCAACATTAAAGGGCAAGTTAAATTAAAAATAAAGGCTAGGCTCAGGTCTTAAATCCAGTGATGTTAGGGTTAGGGCTAAACTAACATGACAGGACAATGTAACTCAAAGTCAGATTAGGATTAGCCAAGAAGCTCACTGATGTTTGGGCTATTTACCTTTTATAAATGGCTTAGATCCAGTTCATTAATGGTTATAAACCGTTAATAAATTATATGTTAATAATTAATAAATGGTCTGTTTACAGTTTATAAATTATGGTTATGATGATTATTCTAAAGTGTGATATTTCAAAGATATTTTAATGGATGTTTGTTTATGACACTGTTTCCCTAAACTTTGCCATGCATTTAAATGATAGCATCTAATGTTAATTTTTGTATGTTTAAATGAAAAAGTCAAATGATCACAAAAAAGCTCCAGAGCTATTTGTGAAAATTAAATCAATTGTATTATAAACTGATATATTATGGATTTTTCATTTACTGTAGTTCTGACCCTTTAGGGGCCATTTGGCCCCCGATCAACATAAAATAATAACTTCTATGTGTCTGTATTGTTCAGAGAATAACATTACTTAAATACTTAAAAACCTTTCACTGATTATCTAATCAAAGGGTTTCTCACAGGGTCCTTCATAGGAAGTTTTGTATTGATCAATCATCAATTCATCAAGTAAATGGAACAACTAGGAAGAATTTCAATCTGCAGAAACTTTGCTGCTTTACCTGCAATAGAAGGTTTTACAGTTAGAAGTATATTAAAAAATAGTACTTAGGTAGATGTCAACAGGGTTTGTTTTATAATTACAAATAATTTTTATAATCTGCTTTAAAGAAACATGGCACTCTAATCAATGCAATCTATGAGCAGAGGTTACTCATTCCAAACCGCACTTAATTGTCTCAAATTCAAATCTAAAACAATAGTCTCAGGAAATTATCACTTTTTTTATTCAAATGAAAGAATATTACCCTGACATAGGGAATAAAACAAAATTAATGATTACACTTTACTCACTATAGAGGATAGATATAGCTTGTGCGTCTAGTTTTTTATGTTTTTGAGTATGTTTTGTAAAAAATAATTTATGAAATATCTGCTTTATTCAAAGCTAATAAAGTAATTTTGAGTTCCTTCTTAGATAAAAACATTTAAATTGCATCTTTTTTTATTTTGACAAATCACATTTTGTTATTTTAATATGTTAAATCTAAGCAGATAAAGATGAAACGGTTTATTTAAGGGTAAGAAATTGGTGTACAAATTGGCAAAGGGGTAAAAAAGCAATGAGGTTTCATTCCATTATACCTATAACTGTTGTCAAGTTGAACCTCCTAACTCTCCCAATACATATGGTTCATTGTCTCCTTGTGTAAAACATAAACTCACCACTCTCTGTGCACCCTCATGTAAGCATGCAGTATGTAATGCACAGAGGCTGTTTGTGTGTTTATGGCAGCAAGTTTGCAAAAAGCCTCCTTCGCTGTTTACCAGTGGGGGCAGATGTCAGGGTTTGCTGAGGAGTAGCAGAAACAGCCACATCTGATTAACAATATTATTGTTGTCTTATACAGTGCCATAAAAAGAGCTTCTTTTTTTTTTTTTTCTTCAGTTACTTCTTACTCTACACTCTGCTGGTATATTGTCCTTTGGCGATGCTGCACCACAATGACACGGCCACCATCCACAGAAACAAAACATGAGTCAAGAGTCAGAAGGTTAAGACAAACAGTGCTACTGTTTCATACCATGGAGGACTTATGGGGGAGCATAACAAACTGTTAACTTAAAAAGGCTGGGGCTCATTCTTGCTTTTTTGAATTTGTGTAAAATTACAATAACAAGTGTTTAACCTGAATAGAACACTTGATAAATACATCTGCAACAAGTAAAACACCAGGAGGGAAAACCCCCCTATGTCTCTACTTCAAAACATATATAAGGGTAATGATCAGTCTCACAGGAGAGAGCAAGTGTTCATGGCTGCATGTACAGTAAACCTCAGCGTGTAAATTTCTGTTTTTGATCCTAACCCTCTTAATGCTTCTCCGTGCGCTTTGATTAGTGGACTTTTTTATCTTCTTTTCGTCTGTCACAACCACTAACCCCGCACGTTTCCAAGCTGCTTATTGAAGACAAACAATAAAACCACTGGCAGCTATCAATGGCAGAGATGAGAAGCCGGGTGCCGTATCTGCTGGGACTGCTTGGCGAACCTGCCTCTGCCTGCGCTTCATCTCCAGCAGCAGCTCTCACTCTCAATTATTTGGCTGCTGTCACAACAAATCAATCAAATTACCGCTCCAGGACTGTGTGCAGCTGCTCCTATTGCACCGCTAGTTGCATTAGCTTTGAAATGTATGAGGTCTACATTTTATCACTGTTATTTATTTAATGCAGCTCTCTCCCCTGCGAGTTATCCTACAACCAAAGCTGACTTAAATCATTAAAGGACGACGTGGAATGCATTCTGCTTGAGAACACTTCAAATTAAACAGCGATAATCGAGGAGGAATGGGCCTGGGCTTTACTGGGTTACAATGACAGATGTTAGGGTAAGAAGGGGCAGACTGGGCTCACATTAACTCTCTGTCCACACTAATGTGGGTATTTCACAAATGCATAGTATGGCTCTGGGTACAGCAAAGGTAATTTAATTTACCCTAAAAAAATATCTGTATCTGGATCAAGGGTGGCAATTAATTTTGTCAGTCAGTTTAAGTTAATGTTTTTGGACACAGCATGTATTTCAGGTTTCTTTAATGTTTTTTGATGTTGATATTACAATCAGCCATCTAAGGAGATGTAAATTCATATAGTTCATGCCTGAAATAGTTCCTCTAGGATTATTTAGTTAAAAATTAACAAATACCAGCTTCTAAACTTAAAAAATGGATCTACTACCTCCAAAAGTTGGAAAGAAAAAATCCAAAACATTGTATTATCTAAAACTGCATAGCCTGTGCTGCTCATTAAACACAGTTTGAAGGGTTTTCATAAAACTTTACACCTATGCTCATGGTAAAAAGATTAAAAAGCCTTTTAAGATTTACAATGAATGGAGAGAGTGGGCCTGACTTGAAGTTCTACTGTAAAACTTACTCTCAAAGAACAGTTCTAGAGGAGCAGAGATGTTTGACTCTACCCTTTAGGTAGCTATTTTACAGTAAAGCTGCAAGATATTGGGAAACTGGCTGAATATTATATTAAAATTTCAATTGGATTTTCATCAATAAAGAAAAAAATATGAATCCCTGAAGAATATTGTATTCCGAACAGTTGGCATTATTATCAAAAACAAAATAATTATATAATGCAAAGTCTATTTAAGTATATATTAAAAAACAGTTGTCTCAAAATAAAAGCTTTTTGATTTTTTTAAATAACAGTATCATTTTTTGGACTTGGGGAGAAGTTTGAAGAGACCATGAATCAAGACTATCGTCAGCCTCAAAACAACTTTGCATGCCTTTTGCTGCCACCAGGGGGAGGTTTGGTTTATGCTTGACATGTCCGCATGTGCCAGATTTGGTCATTTTGGGCTTCTACGCCCCCTGCGTGGACTCTGGCGCACAAAGCACCTCGGCAAATGTGTAACTACGCAGATGGATCCGCGCGTAAAACATAACGAGTGTTCACAAATGTAAACATCTAGAGACATCTCAGGATGTAGCTTACTAATATCATCACTATCGACTGTGGAACAACTCCAGGAAAGAAATGGCTGTTGCTGTTGAACAGCATTAAGAGGCTTTGATAAAATTGTAAATGGCTGTGTTTTTTACTTCCTTGTGTAGTGTGGTGTTGTCAGCTTGCTCTTTGGGCTGAACTGAGTCTGAGTCAATGGTTGTCTGGAAAAATGTTGTTTGTCCTCTTCAAAATTAGAGGAAAGATACTGTCCTAAGTAAAGAAGTTTAGGTAACTTGGGATACTGTTCAAGTGCGAGGGGAGAAAGGAGTGGGAGATTGAAAGACAGATTGGTGGTCTGTTGTGGTGAAAAGAGAGCTGACGCAAAAGGCAAAGCTTCCAATTTACTAGTCGGTCTAAGTTCCTACCCTGACCTATGCTCAGAAATCTGGATCATGTCCAAAAGAACAGGATCCTGGGTACAAGAAGCTTAAATGAGCTGTCTCTGCAGGATGGGACGGTACTCCTTTGGAGATGGCATGACTCATTAAACATGTCAAACTATGACTCTTCATCATACAAAAATTATCTAATAGATCTATGATCTGTGAAAATGAAACATGAAGGAAAAAAATACAGTTTCACGGCATAAATACTGCAAAATGATCAAAATATTATGGATACAATATGATTTTTTCCTCTGAGAAATGTTAGAAAACTGAGATCTTGGTTGTCAAGATCACATTTCATTACAGCTACATGTTATCACATATTATTATCAGATGTTGTTACAGCTATTATATTTCATGGAGTTTGCAGTTAACCAATATCGGTTTTGAAGTGTAGAATATGTGACAGTTTAATTACTGAAGATAACTGCTTTTAATTCCATGGTAGATCTTCCTCTTTTCCTCTCCAAATTGGTCTGCAGGAGCTTTTTCAGTATTACAGCAGAGGAACGATTTACTGCTAACCAGAGGTGTCAAGCAACAAAGTACAAATACTTTGTTACTGTACTTAAGTACACTTTTTAGGTATCTATACTTTACTCTATTACATATTTTTCTTCCTACTTCTGACTTCTACTCATTACATTTTCACACAAGTACCTGTACTTTCTATTCTTTACATTTTTAAAGCAAATGTTACTCGTTACTCTTGGGTTATGCTTAATGTTTATAAATATTTATTTTACGTCATGTGCGCCATCCAATGCAGATCATTGGCGCCATCCACAGCTAGTAAAACTAGTGTAATTGGATGAGTCATATAACGCAAACACTCATTGGTTAGCTAAAGGAAATCATCAGAAGCAAGCAGGTGTTCTTCAAACTGCAAACGCGAATTGTCTATGCCATGCTACAATGTAGGATTCAGAACAAAGATGCTGAAATGTCTGAAAGGTCGGACACAGGCGAGAGTGTATGAGGAGATGGAGACCAACAAGGCCTCCCTCATCCTTGGCCCTTTCTCAAAGCATTTTATGAAATAGTCAAGAAATTAAATTAAGCTTTAAAATTCATATAGTGGCATCTGGCTGTTTCTTCTAAAAGTTACTTTATATTTTTATTCTTTAAGTAGTTTTTGGAGCACATACTTTTTCACTTTTACTTGAGTAAAGAGGTCAAGTTGGTACTTCAACTTTTACCAGAGTGTTTTTAAACTGCAGTATCTATACTTCTACTTAAGTAACAAATGTGTGAACTTTTGACACCGCTGCTGCTAGCTGTTAAAATGAAAAATACAATCTAACTAATTAGTTGTGTAGGTAACTGCGCTTATGTGTTTTACTATTGAAGTCAGATAACCACGTGTATTTACAATAGAATATGAAGAGAATGTAAATCTTTGTAAAAGCAGGTATGAAATGTCCCCTTGGCAGGTTGGTAAATATGTAGGTTGATAATATACGCTTAAAAACAAGGTTGTGCAAATACATACACATAAAAAAATGGGATTGGGATTTTTTTTTTTCCTTCTGAAAATTAGTTGAAAAATCCTCACATACTGTAGGTTTGAGTGGCAGCAGCAAACGTAGGAAGAATGTCTGATATTCTCTAGCTCAGAAAATGTAATGAGTAAAGGGACACAGCATGTTTCTCTCAGCAGACAGAGGTTAAGTCAGAGGCCCGGCCCGCTGAGCTTACCTCTTAAAGGAGCAGCAATCAGCTGAGGCAGAAGAGATCCAGTCTGACATGTCTAACTAGTGTGGAAACATTCAGTTCTTCCCCCAGGAGCCCACCCTTTGGTGGTGTAATGAGCAGACTGATTTCCCTAATTTGTATCATGCCGATCCCAAAAGCAGCGAGCGACACCTCTGAGCGTTTTCATCAAAACGACAGACGTTTCTTTGATTGGCACTGACACGGCGTCTCATTACTGCAGGTGAGTGGGATGCCGACCGTCGCGAGGAAGCCTGAGTGTGTTTTGTGTTTCCTGTGGACGAGTACAGAGGAACAATGTTCTCACCTCACCATAAGAACTTAGCTCTGTGATGTGCTGCCTGGCTTTCTGCTCACAGCAAATGAGGTGGGATATGCTTATTAATATGAAAGCATTCCAGTAAAGCAGCTCCTTGAATTACCTTTGAGTAAGCCATGGAGGAGAGGAGCAGACAGATGACTTTGTTCTTCTTGCTTCAATTTTGGATTAGATGAACAATTGTTTGATACAGCTAGTTTTACAGCTATGATAATCGCACTTTGCTTGTTATAAAACCATGAAATCCAATTTAAAATGCAGCAGAAACGCAGCTTCACTTCCAGCTACAAATACCTCACAATGTTTTCCCATATGTGTCGAACATACTTAAATCTGAATTTCTAAAAATCAGATATGATTTTATTCTCATCTGCCGTCATATTTCTAGACCTCTAGCATGACCCAACCTAGTTTTGCCTCTGTGAAGTCAGCTAGAATTGTGTGCACTCTGTCACAAAAGATAACTTTCCCCCTTGTTTAGTTTCATTGGGAATTTGTTTTTACTGCATGTTTGCAGGCATAAATCATTCTGACAAATAACCAGTTACACTGGTGCCTGTGTTTACTGAGTCTGCCACAAGATGCTGCTCAGTTTTATTTAAGCAACTGCTCCAACTCTACAGCACAACCCCATTACAGTGATAGTTATTCATCACAGTCTGAGAGGTCTGCCCTCTTAAAGCTCGCAGTGGACCAGCTGCTTTGTTGCTGTCAACATCAGGTCCTACAGAACCTGCTTTGATACACATTACCGGAACATTTAATAAAAATCTACTTCGAGGTTGTTAAACCTATAGGTTAGGTCTGATTAGAGATTTCCCCCCTGGGCTTTATCAAGCTGTTGATTTTGTTTTCTTTCTTAGATAATCTGAGAAATGTTAAGCCCCTTGCACTGACTTGATAACAAATCAAAATATATTTAATTTCAATATAAATCTAGCTGTTCTGTGAAAGCCTTAGGGGTTTGTTTGAAAATATTTATTACATAAACTACCAATTTAAGAGCAAGGAACACAGCAGAAAGGCCATGAATAAAGTTTTGGTGAAGAATAGAAAAAAATATATATATAAAACAAACCTCAAAAACATAATTCTCCACCTATAGCAAATGGAAAGGCTGAAGAATAAACAAGAGACGACCATTACTTACAAAGGCCCCAAATAAAATCACTGTTTGCAGTTAGCTCCTCCATGTTGGGGACACAGCAACCATGCAGATAAACTGATCTGTTCAGATGATACCACATTTTAACTTTTTGGCCGAATATAAAGTGTCATATGTGGGGAAAAAAACTAACACTCCAGATAACTTTAACCTTGTGTGAAGCATGGTGGTGGCATCATCATCCTGCGGGAATATTTTCTTTACCAGAAATTTGCAAAGCTGGTCAGAGTTGATGCAATGAACTAAGCTAAATATGTGAGAATACTAGAGATAAATCTGTTAGAAGCTGCAAAACACTTGAGAATAGGGTGGTGAATCACCTTTTACTGGTTTGGATAAAACCAACCAACTGAAAATCTTGGCAATTTTCCGAAATGTATTTTCACCCGATCTGAACTTGAGCTATAAAGAAATAAAAAAAACAATAAACTGTCAAACATTAGAATCTACATGTGCAAAGATAGTAGATACTTGCAGCTGTAAATGTTTTAGATGTCTAGTTTATTCACTATTAATAACCCCTTACTTCAGAATCATGTAATAGTTTGTGTTGGTCTTTTATATGAATTCCTAATTGAATACACATAAACTTGTGATGTGGAAAAATAAAAAAAATTTCATGAGTAAGAGGTAAGCTTTATTATAAGGTTTTGTATGTAATAATAAAAACGTAATTTTGCCTGCTTTCTCCCAGCTGTAGGCTCCAGACTCCTATCATGCAGGCTCTCATGTATACTATTTCGCCTACCTAAACCACCCTTTCTGTGAGACAAACAGCCTTATTAGCTGGTCATTAGCTGCCTCATTACATTTAAACACAGACATTGACTGGGGATCTTCCTAGTACCTCATTATTGCGCCTGGCTGCTGTCTTGTGTCTGATCTGACGCTAATTAGAAAGCAGCGTGTAAATGCTGTAAAGCACACTTGCTTCACAGGTTTTGAAATGGGCTGACTGCTCCCTGGTGACAGCGCAGCACTGTATTATATGTGTGATTAATCAGGCCTGGAGCCCTGTAGCGGCTGAGGAAGGGTGGGGTGGGCGATGGGAGGGGGGGTTTACGGGGCAGAGGCCAGAGCCGCAGTTGTCTGACAGAGGTGCTGTGCCAGCAGGCCTCATTCAGCGGAGCTGTGATGAACTCAGACAGGGGAGAGTGAAGGAGCGCCTCATGGCCAGAGGGCCCCGGACACAGTCAAGACATTTAGCTTCACCCGTGACTTGTGTCACTTTCTCTCCACGGAGGTCCCTTCAATGCATCCCCTTCAGATAGGAGGACGTGCGAACAGCCAGTCTGTCAGTCCACTCGCTTAAAAAAAGATCTGCCACAAAGGCATTTCTGCACAACATATTTTTTCCCCTTATCTCTTCTGGCTGAAGAATTTCATCAGGACGCCTGGCTCAGGATCTCTTCTGGTTTGTTCTTGGCTGACAGAAAGCTGTTTGTTATAGAGTTCTGACACCCTGGCGATGTGTTTGTCGATCAGTTCATCAGATCGCCGAAGCCTCTGGGTTGTCCCTCGTGGACAAGAACGAAGATGTGTTGACGTGCGAGTCAGAATAGCCTGCCGGGCCCATTATCGTCCATTGCTGACGGATACATTGAAGGGCTTGTTGGGTAGATGCGGGTTTATTAAAAGCTCTGCCCACAGCGATGGCTGTTGTTATTTATGCATGTTTGTGTCCATTAGGCTTCTAGCTCCACATTTCCTCACTAAGGGCATCTGCCCATCCATTTCCCCACATGATAGCCACATTCCCTGCACTTTGTGCAGCACTGGCATTATTGTAATCGGCCTCCTAAAAACACACTGCTTTAAAATTTTTTACATTAGTGCCACTCTCTCATCTAAGATTCATGAATGACAGTTTCCCCATCCATTTCTCAATCTAATGGTATAAAAGAGACAATGTTTTAAACATTAAAATGAAAACCATTTACAACTATGATCAAAAGAGAACACTTGGGCATTAAAGTTTAAAAGGTAAGGATAAGTACAGCCATGTGGATGGACAGATGAGGTGGAAAAGAGATAAAAAAAAGTGAAGTACGATGCACTCCTATGTACGGGAAAGAGGCATAAAGTGCTTCTGCACTGCGCTGCAAAACGCTGACCTGTAATTAATATGGTTATACCTCAAGGCAATTTCAGGATGGTTGCTTTTTGAGATACAAATCCCTCAAGATTTCTTACCTGCTCAGGACCAAAGCACTGTGTAAAAAAGTTTCAGTGTTAGTCAAAACAATATTTGTTGTTTGAGTTACAACATATTAGTGTCTATGCTTGATGAATCTTGATGTAAAATAAGAAAATAATATTCCTTAGGTTTGTAGTCATTTACTGACCACTGTTCATTTACTGTTTCATTTACTGTTGAGTTCAACTTCAGAGGTCTCAAGTAACGAAGTACAAATACTTCGTTACTCTACTTAAGTACACTTTTTAGGTATCTATACTTTACTCCATTACTTATTTTTCCTCCTACTTCTGACTTCTACTCATTACATTTTCACACAAGTATCTATACTTTCTATTCCTTACATTTTTAAAACAAACGTTACTCGTTACTCTTGGCTTCGGTTTAATGCAGTAGTCACGAATTAGCGGACCGCGGTCCGGATCCACCTGCTGGCTAATCTGGACCCAACCTAATTTAAAACATTTATAAATGACCACATGTTGTTGGATGACAGCATCTAAACGTCACTTGCGCCGCTTCTCCTGTTACCCAGAAATCCCACATCCTCCGTCTCCTCCTCCTTCGAGCTCGAGGAGAGCATGTACGATATTGTCATTAAATTCGTAGGAGCAAAACATGCAGAAATGAACTCTTAATTTAATACGACATATAAAAAAAATCCCCGCCAGCATCCAGCATATGTGTGGTTTCTGATGGAGATGAAAAATCTGCTTCCTGGTATGTATAAGTACCAATAGTTTGCATCCAATCTTTAAATAAACTCTGTTAGTTTTTTTTTTTTTTTTTTTAAATATGTAAGAATTATGCTCTAATTTGTAGTTAACAATCTTTTGTTACTATATTTTAATTTGACCAACCAGATTTTCTCGCCATTCTTTTTCCTCTTTGGTGTGATTGCAATAGAGGATCTTGACCTGGCCGGACTGGAGGGGAAGCTGCACATTTTGAGGATGTTTGGCTCAACCTGCTGCTGTGAAGCAGGATTCTCCAACATGAACAGAATAAAAAATAAATATGGATCCAGGCTCAAAATGAGCACCTTGATATGTGCTTGAGAATGGTTTTGTCCCCAATCAAACCCAGGTTTAAAGCCTTGCAGGGCAGCCTAAAGCCCACTGCTCTCATTAAGCCAGAAAAAAAAAAAAAAATAACGATCAGTTCAGGTGTTTTATAAAATATGTGAATCAGGAAATAGTCTATATAAAACTGAAAGATTGATGTTCTCTACTTCAAAAAACACTTTAGATTTTAAAACGGAAAAATTTTCTATTTTCTATTTTTTATTTATTTAAAAATTCAATATAACATGAATGCATAAACACCTAATTTTATTTCAGTATTAAATTCTGTTTAAAGTAGCAGATCATTAAAAATGTCTCCGGACCTTTACTGGTTGATGATTTTCTTTATTCAGACAGATTTTTAATTGGTTACTCCTGGTTTTATGTTTATAAATATTTATTTCACAATATGTGCGGCATCCAATGTAGATCATTGGCGCCTTCCACATCTAGTAAAACTAGTGTAATTGGATGAGTCATATAACGCAAAAACTCATTGGTTAGTTAAAGAAAATCATCAGAAGCAAGCAGGTTGTCTGCAAACGCAAATTGTCTATGCCATGCTACAATGTCAGATTCAGAAAAAGATGTTGAAATGTCAGAAAGGTCGGACACAGTCGAGAACGTATCAGGAGATGGAGACAGAGACCAACAAGACTTCCCTCATCCTTGGCGCTATCTCAAAGAATTTTTCGAAATAGTCAAAAAATCAATTCATATAGTGACATCTGGCTGTTGTTTTTAAAGGTTACTTTATACTTCAATTAGTTTTTGGAGCACATACTTTTTCACTTTTTACTTGAGTAAAGAGGTAAAGTTGATACTTCAACTTTTACCAGAGTGTTTTTAAACTGCAGTATCTATACTTCTACTTAAGTAACAGAAGTGGGTACTTCTGACACCACTGCTCACCTTGCAGGTTCTGGAGAGGGAGCGTCATAATTCCCCCTGCAGCGGCAGCAGCCACCAGGCTCTGGATGTTGGCCGTGGGCAGGGAGAGCACCAGGCCCTGCTGTCCACCAAGGTGTCCGCCTGCATTGAAAGGGATAAGGATGGGCTGGTTCATGCCTGGCGTCGCCCCGGACATCACGCCACCCACTGCGTTGGCTAATTGCTGGGCCACCAGGAGAGACTGCAGAGGAAACATAGACATACTGTACATGAATTGCCTTTGAACAAAGATTGGTGGCATTTCTTTAAAACTTGTACAAATGAGTTTTTCAAGACATTTTTCCCAAGCAGATCTTTTATTTAGTTTTGATGACCATAAAAAGTATGTTATATTATTTCACAACTAGACTCGCTGGTTGTTCCCAATTTTTGATTACAATTTGTCTTTAAATAACTGCAGCATTAAACATATAACAACAGTCTTCTACATTTTATCAAGCCTTTCAAAGCAATACAGTTAAAGCAAACTAGCGATTTCAGTTTTATATTTGTTATGCTGATTACTTCATTACACAGAACAAACTCAGACGCTACTGATGATGCTACTGATTTATAACTGTGTTAATATTTTGATTATTATTTAATATTTTTTCAACAATGTTAATGTCAATTATGACGCCTTTGCTCAGATTTTATGGTATAGGGTTGATTTATTCAACAGTAGTATCTTAATCTGCATCAGATATCGCCAATCACTCTCAATCCTCTTATCGTTATCAGACTGGATGGAAAAAAATTGATTGGTGCATTTCTATTAATTATGATCACCGAAGAATCTAAACTGAAACTTAATGCCACATAAATTTTTTTTATAGATATAGAGAATACATTTGTTCAATGAGGTGCTACAATAATGTAACTGTCTTTTTTTTATATATATTTTCATGTGAGCCTTTTTAGATATCTATATTTTTCTTAAAACCATCTTGTTGTTGCCCTCTCATGGTAGCTATTGCAGTTGAAGTGTTTCAAATGGCACATGCTGGTGTGAACCTTTTGTCATTATAGACCCACATTCAGGTATTAATACAACTCCATCAGACACTCATCCCAGTCGAGTCATCCCATTCTCCACCGCTGAGCAACACGAACTTCAGGAATTGCTTAGTCAGCACTTTTAAGCAAGCGGTTCAAACTGATATGTCTCAGACCGACTGGGATCAAAAAAGCCTACATCAACCTCTGGTTAAGGGGGGGATGAAAAATGCTCCACCAACTACAAGCTTCCCTTTACTCACTGTCCATGCTTTAATAAGGCTAAGTTAGTCTAGGCCAAGCTAGCTGTCACATTCTCTTGTCTAAACTGTTCATACTTAGCCCTGGATACCCCTCAGGATCTCTTGGCACGGACCACTTTGGTGGCATTTATATTCTTTGTCTTGGGGGGTTAGAATTTCTATGCAAAAAGTGATGCATAGAATATGAATCTTTGGCCTTAGTATCTGTTTTTCCAAATTATTTTGTCTGAAAAATTTGCTGAAGTTTGAATTAAAGAGCGCAATTTTGAACCAGAAATGTCTACTTTAGCCAAATAAAGTAGCTTTTACTTGATATGGGAGAATGTGTTTGATGGATAGATGGGCAAGTCAGCAGTCAAATATTGCTTTCTCAGAACAGAGCTCCATCTTTGTTAGAAAGCAAAGAATTTATATCTCATAGAGACTCAGTGAACATTTTCCCCTTTGAAAAAAAAATCACTGGCAACACAGAATAATGTGCTTGAAATAGGCAGAGCTTTTGAAGAAATCAGCAGTACTTTGCTCTTTTGAAGAGGGTTGTAACACATCAGTTCTCTTGGATTTGTTCATTTTATCTAAGTTAAAGTAAAATCGTTTTGGGAATCCTAACCGTGTAAAGATGTGTTATCAAAGAAATCTCTATAATCTACTTTTTCCACCAACAGCTCACTACAAATGTGTCCTTCAAACCAGCGGGTTTCCAGTTATAGACATCTGGGCTTTAACCCGGTGGTTAAAAATCTACAGATGTATGAAGGGAAAACATATTTAAGTCTAACCTATGCAAAATTTTTGAAATTATGTCAGCATTTGTTAATGTCAAATGTAATCATACAAGCAACATAAGACAGGACATAGCGGTGATATTGCAAAGTTCAACAATACTCCCAGAGTAAACATGGGATTGAATTGTTTGAAATAAAATAATAAAAGCATTATGTCAGCTTGTATTGCACTCACAGTAAAGTAGGCTGCCTCAGACATTGCAGAACATGCCTGGTTGCACTGTGCACACAAAAGTTTACAAGCCTTTAACTCCAATTGTCAGCTATCTGCTTTGTTTTGCATGGTGTGTGTGCACCTTGTGTAGGATGTTGAGCTGGTCGACTCTTAGGACCACATGCTCCTGGGAGACAGGCGTGTCACAGTGATAACTTTACACATTTCTGAGTGTTTGCACCTACTCCAGCCTGCATGTGATCAGAAAGAGAGCTCGGGCCCCAGAAAACAAATAAAAAGTTGCATTTGATATGAAGCTGTTAAAAAGAGGGGTTGAGTGCTGCTGACAGAATTGCTCACAAACACTGTAAAGTATTCCTCAACTCAACGTTTGCTTTGATATACAACAGCAGTGCATAACAAATCTGAAGCATCTGAGAGCATACATAATAGCATTTGCCATTAACTTTAGAAAAATGAATTAATTATTTGGGGGCTCAAAGAATCCTCAAAGGGACAGATACAGAAATGACGCGTTTGTTAGCAGTGGGTGACACATTTGTAATCTTGCTTTTTTTTAAAACTAAATTTAATCTCAAACAGACACAGCCCCCAATCAAAGGGTCTCCTTAGACATTTCATCTGTGTATCAAACAAAATGAGATCGCCCAGCTTGACAGTAAAGACAGCCTCAGATAGAAGGGAATAGCATTAAAAGACAATTATGAGATGTAGTGCCGATGTATTCATTGTTACAGGCGGCTTTAGAGACGCTGGTAGCTGCTAAGAGAAAGCAGAGGAGAAATGTTTAGGTGGTGATCATATGCTTAGATAACTGCTGATGTGCACATCAAGATCTGACACCACAACAATCGTAGACAGAACAGAATTACTGCAGTTTGAATCCAAAAGCATTCCTAACCCAAAGTTTCTAAACCCCTTCAATTTTCCCACTTTTTGCTCACTCATTCTAATTGGCTAGAGAGTATTCATGGATGTTAATTTTCAGGTCTTAATTTTCAGGTCTGGGGCTATTATAACACATGAATATGTTAAATCCTTCCGCTGCAGCTCTAGGCTATTGTTTGGTGTTGCGGTTGTTGTCAGGGTTTGTGGATGTAGGTCCAAGAGGCTTAATGTGGACCCAAATGCAGAGTAGAATGATGAAGGTAAGATTACTTAAAAAATGTAATGAAAAAGTAAAAAAAAAAAAATAATCCAAAGTCCAGAACTGATCGACAAGGAATCTCAAGAACCAAAAAACTAGGAGACACAAGAGAGGAATAAACCAAAGAATGACAAGGATCAAGCAATGAGCAACTGACCAGGAGGTGTATATATATGGGAGACAGAAACAATAGGAGGACTAATTAGCTGATAGAGAGCAGGTGTAGACAGAAGTACCTAGAAGGAGCTAAGGGAAAGTAGACTGGGACAAGGAGGGACAGAGCGTAACTCAAAAAATACAACACTGCTTAAATATAACACAAAATGGAAAAGAAACCAATGATAGAACGACATAAATCAAAGTGTAACTGAAAACTTAAAAAGAAACTTAAACAGAAGTCCACAAAGGGCAGTAGTGTTGGAAGGTTAACCTCTGCTCCAGTCCTAAATCTTTGCAACCTTTAGAAGTGTGTTTGGGTTTGTTTTTGTTTTTTTCAAACCAGAGTGCCTTTTTTTGGCAAACTCGTGTCCCTTATTTGGAGTATAAGAAACTGCAATCAGGACTTCTCAGGGGCTTATTTCAGCAATGGACTTTTTTTCTCTTCTATAAAGGCCATGTGTGTTGTCCTCTGGGTTGTCCTACATGAGCTGTGAATCTCTAATACCCCATTTACACTACCCTTGAAAAACCGTACCGAGACCAGTCCGAGCCCAGTAACTAAGATAACTTATCATGTGTAAATGGAAAGCAAACTGAACTGAACCGAGCTAGACACAACCGAACCGAGCTAACTGCAGACCAGTTCCAGAGGTGGGCTCGGCTCGGTTTTTCCCTGGCTCGGTTCTCTGATAACAAGAGCGCATAAGCAGAACGCATCATCTCCGTCTGGCTGCACATCCCGATTCACACTCCGTTCCAGTAGTTGGCGGTAATGCCCCTCCGGAAGTAATGGCATTTTAAATAATAACACCGAAGTACAGCAATAATAATCAAGCATAACTTTCTGAATGTGACGGGTGCCGCCATTTTGATTTGCTTGATTCCCTCTTTCTTCGTCTTCTTCTTCTTGTGTTTTATGGCGGTTGGCAAACAACTTTTGGTGCATTACCTCCACCAACTGCTTGATTTCCTCCTTCAGTACTGGCAGTAATACCGCAGATTGTCACTAGGAGGCGAGGAGTCGAGGAACTGAGATAGCGTGATGTGTTAACGGTCGTCAGAACCAAGCTTGGCCTGGTTAACTGATCCGAGCTCGGACCGGTAGTGTAAGGGTAGTGTAAATGGGGTATAAGTTACAGACCATAGTGCACAATCAGTTGTGTCCTATTTTGTAATGTTGTTTCAGATAAAACTCCATTGAAATATCTTGAATGTTGTAGTTGTAACCTGAAAATGTGTGAGAAAAAGTTCAGTGGGTATTTATACTTTTGGAAAACTCTGTCTCGTTTTGCTCAAAACCCTAAACTTTGCTAATCTAGATTAAGGAGCCGTCCGTCTCCTGGCTTTTGGCCTTAAAGCTCTCTGCTGTCCTCTCTGTAGGTGCTACCGGAAAGTTGCTGTACATCGCTTGGAAGACCTGACAGCTAAGTGTTGAGAAGTGGTCTCCTAGGGGCCCCACTGACACACAGACTGGGTTTAGCGTTGAGCTCTGGAAGAGGAAACAGCCCCACTCTGGACTGGATGTTCTACCCTGTCTCTCTGCTCATCAGGGGAGAATAGGCCCCTCCATCTGCTTGGCAGCTCTGGCACTGAGAAATTGCCCATAATCGCACAGATAGCAGACTTTTGTCATCCTGACTGCAATTGGGAAACAGAAAGAAGGTAGATTCATGTTGGGTAAACTACCATCAGATAATGGTTGTTTGAACAATATCCGGCTCTGAGGCGAGAATCTATCACAACATATTGATCCTGGAGCAGGAGAATTGGGTATGGCATGCGGAGCGCTTTTGTTTCTGAAAAGTGTTAGCTTCACAGACTGTACTGACAGCATTAATATATTAGATGGTGACTGCTGAGAGCCGCCTGCTGAGGATAAGACTGTAAGTGCTGCTTGCTTCTGCTCTTCTACCTCTTGAGTTTTTTCTTATCTAAATCAAAAACAGCATATATGACCAGATCTAGGTAATCAAAGAAATCTCCCTAAGCAGATTAATTCAACCAAAAGAGAAAACAATCTCTTTAAGTGGGGATTTGTCAGCATTTAAACCTCTCTAGTTAAACTCAACAACTCTCTTGTTGTCCAGTGTTTCCTCTTTTTTCTGTCCTGATGAGGGCTGACTGTCACTGAGCAACACTGAGAGCAGAGAGAATAGCCTTATTAAACAGGGTGAGGGGAACGTGAGATGCTCTGTGAGTGTGTGTTGACTGCTGACATGAAGCAACACTAACCAGATAGATGTTCATTAAACATCACTGGGGCACCAGGCCAATAAATCCAATCAGATAGGACAAAGCCTGATTGAGCTATTAACAAGGCTGGAGGCCGGGGCTCTCTGCTCTCTGCTTGTTGTGACAGAGCCTGTATTGTCAGCTTGTTAGTGCTGCAGCTCAATTACATTTGAAGATGATGTATGATGACTAAATATTTTAACATTTCACATCGTAGCATTCACTGAGGCTGTTTATGTGTTTCACACACAACATGCACTCAATAGGAACACAGAAAAGAAGCCTAATAGGAAGCGTCACTCTTTCAACCTGTAGGCTTTCTCTAATGGCTCTGAAAGTGCCACTTCTATGTATCTTTGACTTCTTTTGGCATTATCTCTCTATACTCTGTAATGGATGGTTGATGACTCAGATGTTCCAGCAGAATGTGAAAAGATATTGGCACTTTATATAAAACTATTAGCTCTTCTCTACAAATCATTGAATTCAAGTTTTCTGTTCACCTCTTTGACCAGATATGTAGAACGCCTAAACACAAAGGCATGCAGTCTCAAAAAACATATGTGAAGGAATGGGTTGCTCTAAGAAGCTCAGGTTCAGAGCGGTACCGTGATATGAGCCCGCATGCAAGGTAAATTCCATCACTGCTATCAATTTTGCAGTCCATGTCTGTTGTATTTCCACAAAGTGTCAGTGATTGGGATCGACAGAAACTCAGCCACAAAGTGTTAGACCTAAAATCAGAGCGGCTGCCAGTGGAAACTGAAACACAGAGATTAAAGAGATTGCTAGCTTTCCGTAGAGTCAATAGCTGCAGATCTCCAAGCTAGATGTGGCTTTCAGATTAGCTCAAGAACAGTGAATAAAGAACT
Source organism: Cyprinodon variegatus (assembly GCF_000732505.1). Taxonomy (NCBI): domain Eukaryota; kingdom Metazoa; phylum Chordata; class Actinopteri; order Cyprinodontiformes; family Cyprinodontidae; genus Cyprinodon; species Cyprinodon variegatus. Next base: position 651,883 of record NW_015150576.1, read on the forward strand.
TTATAGGATGGTTTTCAATGGCATATGCAACTGAATAAGCCTTTCTTCACCAAGTACAATGTAAAGTGTTGAATGCATCGGTGTAACGGATGCAGCCGATCGGATCGAGCAGTGAAGACAGATTCTCTAGATTGACCAGTCATGGCTGTATAACTTTTAATTGGATGAGTCTGTGTTCGGCATTTTCCAAAACCACATTACTTGCCTGGTTTCTTACCATTTCTTTAAAAAAAAAAAGTTTTTGGATGTAATGAAAAATTTTGAATATAACTTAATTCTGATTATGAACATATGACCGAACCCAAATGTATAATAATAATTAACGGTTGTGTCCCTTTATATTCGTTCATATTCAGTACCTGTGTATATCAAAAGGTACAACTTGGAAATAACCCTTAAGGAAGTATTAAACATTTTAAAGGTTAAGCTTTAATCAGCTTTAAGTGGGAAATTAATCATAATTATGAAAGGAATAAACATCAACCTGTCTGTATGATCTGATGGGTTTAACTTGATGAACTAAGAAACTTAAATATAAAAACTATTTAAAAATATTCTAATTTCTAACTCTATATGAGATAAACCAATTAAACAGTGTTAGTGCTCTAAGCAATACATGTGACATTTCGACCTCCAGCTGGCACCTCGCTGGTTTCATGATTTGTGACGTGTTAGATAAAACTCAGCTATGCCTGAGTAACAGCATATCTGACTGCATTGATTTAGGTAAAAGAGCAAATTTACAAAAGCATGTTTAACAGCAGCAATCTAACTAATATTAATATTATCACAATCAACAATGTTTCTTTCTCTTTTTATTCTCCCACTCACCTGTGGGCCCATTGGGTATCCAGGGTGAGACTGTCCCAGCTGACTCTGCTCAGACGGGCTGCTGCTGGCGTCAGACTGAACTGATCCGTCACGAACTCCTAAAAGAGAGACGGGGATAGAGCAGAGCAGAAAAAGCACAAATTAGAGCGTAAACAAAGATTCAACCTGTGATCAACACAGACTTTATAAGCAGATAAACACAGAGCACATACCAAGCTGTGATATTACAGCGCTGAGTAGAGAGGGCAGCAAGGAAGGGGGGGAGGAATTTGTATTTAAGTGCTTTATCAATAACCACTGTAGCACTGAATAAATTACCAACCAGCAGAGAGAGTCATTGATGGCGGATGATGCATACTGGCGGGTCCCCGATGGCCTAGATTACCGCAGAGAGATAGAGCTCCACCACAAACGCTGGGGCCATATTATTCAGCCATTTACATCGCTGAGTATCACTCATCTGAGCCCACTCCCCCCTCTGCTCTGAGCCTGCAGCTATGAGACACAATTAGACCTGTTTGCTATGAGGGCAGAGTGGAGCTGAGCAGACAGGGACATGATAATAAGCTTGCTGATGGCTGCAGGGAAAATAAAGGCCACAGATGATTGGTTATCATAGCAATCTCTATCTCACATAATCTCTCAGCAGTGCATCCAGCTTGGGCTGCTCTAAAAGGTCCAAGAGGCTGATTTGACCCTTAAACTTCTACCTACATGATATCAACATCACATGATATCTCACTGTAGACACATAGACTTTAGGAGGGTTTTTTTTCCTCACGATGCAAAGGAATTTAATATTAAAGCCCAACAGTTTATTATTTTTGGAAAAGAGGGAACCTACACTGGAATATCAATCCAAGAAGGGTGAATTAGCATGTTTAATATATTCAAAATGAAAATAATGTTAAACAAACTTCTTTAACTCTTCAATCGATTTTAATATTAATTCCAAAATTGCAAAATCAAAGTAAAACGCATGTAACCATTAAGAAATTTCGCTTGAACAGAGGGCTTAAAGGCCAGAATTGCACTTTAGTAGTTTCTTAGCAATAGTTCTTTTTGTTCCCACAATGATCCTTACAACTACTGTAAGCTAAGAAAGATAGAGGAACACAAGATCAAGAGCTGACCCATTGAGACCAGCCACCATCTAAAATATTGTGTGCAACTAAATATTGTTTAAGATCCAATTATTTTAAACAGCGACCAGTTAAACACTTTAAACAATTAAACATTAAAATAATTAAAAGTATAGTGGAGGATGTTCTTTTCCGCGTGGATCATCTAAATAAGTGGTCTTCCTAATTGTCAATCATTCTGGTGATATGTTTACGTTAGGCAGTCCTACGTGATCGTCCTTATTTTCACTTACCAGTGGCAAATCTGACATAGCGAAAAAATTGCAAATCTTCTTTTGGAAAGTAAGCTTGTAAGAGTGATGCAAACTGCAACTTTTAAACAGAGCGTGCACAAGGAGAAAGGGGCTCGTGCACGCTCTCACACATGTATAATAGGTGTTCCCTCTTGGGAGGGGTACAGGGTTGTGCATGTGCATAAATTTTTTTTAAATGGAGAGGGCAGCTCTTTTCAAAAATTTGCGAAAAGGTTTAAGGTATCTTCTCCCTATTTAATTAAAAATCATGGCTATAAATATGTTTATAAAGCATTATATACAGATTTTAAAAGCATTTATATTTGGGCTTTAATACATATTACATATTTTCTCTGGGTTATAACTCTTAACCCTTGAATCCTTTTTATCTATAGCTCTGTATTAAAATTTTCTACAACAACAAAGTTGACAAAATATTCTTTTTTAATGACTGATGCCTTCCTGTTTCAAAAGCGTTGCCCTGTTTCAAAGGTTGTTGGCCTTAGTTTAACCTTTATGTTAATAAAATAAAGCCCAATGTATGAATGCATACCTAAGCTGTCACTGTGTATGAAGACAGCAATGAAATGAAAAAAGTTAGATCACATTTCAGCCATGAGGTCGAGTTGCTTTATCGCAGCTTTGAAAGAAGCATATATCTCATGTTCAATGTGCTTTTTTATACAAAGAAGAAATTGTGTTTTCTTTTTCCTTTTTTCATAACCATACAGCCCATCCATTGGGTTCAAACGTTTTATAGAAGAAACTTTCTTTTCCAGTGTCCTGCCGAAAAGATCTTATTGCATGTCAAGTATATTTACATGGTACAATTTAAGCTCCCCTCCGCCAACTAAAATCACTTCATCTTTGCATAAAATCCAAATAATTGGTGAATGACGTGACCTACCAAATGAACCTTACGCATTTGATGGCTGATGTGAAAGCCCAAGGGGGGAAGCCTGCTTTTTCTAGCTGGTTTCTACCTCTGGCTTGATGGCCCTGCTTCTCGATAAAGGTCCGCATCCTCCCGCTTATCAGCCTCACAACGCTGGCGCTGTTTTGACAAGCCAGTCTCTTTTCACCAATTATTTTACCCATTACAGATAACTTTGTGCCTGCATGGCTCCACCCTGCGCACTCAGTAAATGGAATCAGGATCAATGCAAACATATCAGAGATTGAATCTCAGCTGAATATAAATAAAAATGATGAGGAAAGGTAAATGTTCCCCTTAAAGATTTATTTTTTTGCTTTTGTTTGGAAACATATTTTAAATCACCAGAAAAGAATGCAATGATCAGACAAACATTACCCGAATAAATAAATATTGATTTTAGTTATAAAGAGAGAAAAGCTTTTCAGAACAACCTGAAACCCAGTGCAAATATATTTGCCCTGGTTGTATGTCATAAATAAATAGCCATTAACCATATTGTTGGTTTTAATATACTTCGATTGAAGCTTTATATAAACATGAAGCAGCCTACAGGATCTTAAATAGCAACACATCATGTCACAGATTTAAAGAGAAAAGAAGAACATATAAGAACAAAGTGCATGGGACACAAAGCCATCTCAGAGCCTTTGTATTTCCATCCAGTGAAAGCCTTCCTCCATAAATGGAGAAAACTTGTAACAGTGGGGACTCCACTACCAAAGCCACTCCAGGAGTGTTAAGATCCTTGTTTGGATTGCATTGCCAACACACAGTATTCTGTTGACCCAGGAGACAAAAGTGGAATTTTTTTTAAATGTTGTCTCCTATTATCTGCTGTAAAACAAACACAGCATCTTAAAAGTCATCCCACCTATATGATTGAGGTAGAGTGATAACCAAGGGCTAATTTGCTTCTTTAGAAGACAATCAATTGCAATTGAAGAATCCATTAATTCTGTTACTTTAGCAGAAAAATTCAAAAGAGAAATCTAAAAATCAAATTCAGGTTGTCTTTGGGGTATGCTAAAACATAAAAGTAAAATGAAGGTGTTGAGGGGGCCTAATTGAAGTCATGTTCATGCTCAATAACCCTCCAATGGGACATTTACTTCTTCACAAAAGATCAGATTGAATTGAAAAACATTTTTTCCCCTAATAAATAAAATAATTCATCAATTTGTAACGTTCCGATGTGATAAATCAATTATTAACATGATGATAGATTTAAATAAAGACAATAATTTATTTATGTATAATTTTCCCTTTACTAAAGGGTCTGGATTACAAAATTTGTCACTTGTATGTGTAAATGTAAATCCCTTTATTGTCCCACAATGTGGAAATTCACTCTCTGCATTTAACCTATCCCCTTGGGCAGCAGTGGGCTGCCATTGTGTGGCGCCCGGGGAGCAATGTGGGGATAAGGGTCTTCCTCAGGAATCCAAAGTGGAGGCTGTGGGGATCAAACAGGGTACTTTCAACCTTCTCAGAGCACAAGCGCACTCTTCTAACCACTAGGCCAACACTCCACGTATCTGCCCCTAAGGAGCATCAAGCCAGAGAAACACCAGCTGAGATTTTGAAAAGAAAAACTGAGACAAAATCAGTTTCAAAGCCCTTTGCATTCAAACGGAATGACATGATTATTGTTTAACACAATAATTGCTGGAACAATATATCATCCAGAAATATTTCTTATCATGCACGACCTTAATGTAATGAAAAAAAAAAAGAAAAACAGAAGAAATCTATAAAGAGTAAATCATATTTTAACAAATAAAGTTTATTCTGAAATGTTTAAACACAATTCCACCGGAGTGCATGTTATTAGATGTATTCTCTCATTTCATTTCTTACTATTGGGCAAAAAAAAATAAAGTTTCCGTTATTTTTTAATGTGCTGTAAGTCAACTTTCAAACCATATCAAAAGTGCTTTAATATGCTGCCTCCATAGTGTGATGAAAATAAGACATAATTACATTTTAAAAGAGGCCTTTTCAGTAAATATAAAATGCAGTAGTTATTCCAACACCATAATAACATAACCAATTAGCAAAATGATTAAATAAGATGACAAAATAAATGATCAATAAACTCCAAACAGTAAGACCGATGACTTTTATTAAGATATTGCTCATTAATAATGTATTTCACCTGATAAGCAGAACAGCAGACCTACCAAATAACGATTGCTTGATGCCTTTCATCACATCATCTCACAATAACTTAGAAGGCTTCATCTCTTTGCAAATATCTGTAAAGTTAACATGTTTATATCAGGAGACGAAAATCGATAATAAATAAATTCTCATGCACAGCTTCCCTCTTAGGATTTGTGTAATTTCTTTAATAGCTGACTGCAGAGACACCCAGGGAGTCAGTCTTTTCAATTCCTCTTTTATCACTAGAATCTTTGCGCATGTCAAGCTTTCATGTCTTAAAAAATAACTGCAGGAATGAATTTCTAATGTATTTCTAAATGGAGATTAATTCTGTGTTCAGAAGAGGGGTTAAAAGCGTATGTCTTGATCAAATCTTTGCTCAAAAGGAATTCCTTTGAATCCTGGATTGCACATAGGTCATAAAGTGGATAAAATGGAATGAAAGGAAATATTGACGTGAGGAACGACGGACAAAGAGGCCAAACGATAATAAAAATAGGGGACGCACATTCAACAGAGGCTTATATTCACACAGAGCATTTCTTTCAGCATTCAGTTGTTCAACTTTTTGAACAGTTCATGTTTAAACAACACATCTGACCCCAAATATGACATTTGTATTGAAGAAATAAAGTTGGTTTAGCTTATAAACGTATGTTTTGGCCTTGAATTCTTGAAAGTAGTCTTTATCTCGCTGTCAGTCTAAAATCAGGCTGACGGCGTCATGACATTTCCAGCGAAAATACTCCTCTATGTAAGTGAACTAATTATATTTATAGCAGAGCACGAGGTCCAATTTCATGTGACTTATGTCATGGAAATATTGCCAATATCCACCAAATAAATTCTCTTTCATTGATCAGCAGAGTGGCCACTGGAGAGCCACTTTCAATGCGGCGTGTATATGGGGAGGGGGGGTGCAAAGAGCTATATTTATTTGACTTCATTTGGCCTGTCTTAATGCAACCTGCCCCAAGGACTGCAGCCCAAAACAATTAGCCTGGATTTCATAAAGCAATCAGCATGGCACCTCCTCTAATGCAGCAGCTTCGTACATTGACAGTCTGTATGAAATGGTGTTATTGAAAGCTTTGTGTTCGCGTTAGCTTTCGCCTCAGTGCATTTATGAATCAATTTTTGCCCATAAAAGAAGCTTTAACACTTAAGCTATTTTAGTGGAAATGCATTATGTAAGTTGTCAAATGTATGAGAGAGAGGACTGGTAACGATTTGAGCTATTCACACTGAACAGCCGGCCCCCATTTTTATAATGGGCCTTTTGAAAATGTCTGCCTGAGAGCACGAGTTTGCTATTAAGATGCTGTCGGTCATTTTTTTTTTCTCTCTCTCTCTTTTGAAATGTAATCCATATAACTAATGCCAAATTCTCAAAAGGTTTAAAGAATCAAATTTAATTACATCACTAATTGTTTGCTGTGTAAAATGATTACAGTATTGGTTATTGCAAAGCAATGGCAGGTAACATGAAAACATGATTTTAACATAAAGAAGTATGAAAGGCTATTAATTTAGAGATATATAGACAATAAACCAAAAAGAAAAATATCAAACATTTAGTCAGCGGAATTCTTTGTGAGAGATCGGAGGTTGGAGACAACAAAAAAAAGACAGTAATCTATGTAACTACCTGTCACTACCAGGGTATACAGAATACCTGCTGATACGACACATTAAACACTGAAGCAGATAAGCTACAGCACCAGAAGAGTAAACTTTTATTTAGACAACTCCCATTAATTCAATAAAGAAAACAGGGGCTTAGATTTTTCCCCAGCTCACTAAAAACTGTACAAAAATGAGGCTGTTTGGCCCCTTTTTTGTGCCCAGTGTCCTTTTAGTTTGGTAATCCACCTAAGCATTGTTACTGACCATATCCATCCCTCCATGGTCACAGTGAATCCAACTTCTGATGGTCTAAGCAAACTAGTTTCTTCTACAAACAGGATGAAATCACTGAACATACATGAGGTTGAGTAACAGATTTTCATCAAAGATGTGTAGCTAACAAATCTGCTGCAACTGTGTGATGCAACCATGTCCATTTATACTTTTGTATTGTTTGTATTTAGAAAAAATAGAAGACAATGCATATTAATGAACATTAGACAATTTAAATACTCTTATATTCATCTACAGTCCTCCTGGCAGGTTGATGTCACAGACAAATAAGATATTTACAACATACACTAAACATAACGTAAATTGTAGATTCTACAGACAAACAATAAGTAAATAACTATAAAAAGGAAACAAAAAAGTTAACTACTTGTATTGTGCTGCTCTCATTGATATTGCACTAATTCCATTATTATACAGTATATGCACTTACTGATGTATTGCACTGAAAGTGATAATGAATTGTTCACATGGCCTGTTTATATATTTATAGTATTTATAGTGCACCCCAATCACATCTTTGAGAGCCTAGGAATCATATTTTAAATTGAAAACTTGTGCTTTCCCTCACTGAAGTAGGCATGGGATTCCAGAAGGCTGAACCCTGAAGTGACATGACGTCTTGTGAAAAATAAGTTCACAATCACCTCTCACAGTGATTGTGAATAAGGATTTCTGCTTAAAGTTCTTAAGTGGTGAAGGGGCCAGACCAAGTATGGCTTTCATGAATTAGACAGGAAGATTTTAACTTTTTTAAATTGACAAATGAAAATACCTACATTCATCCAGAATGTTACAGTGGTGATAAGATAATGGCTTCATGTCTAAAATCTTTAGTGCTCTTTTATAGGCACCATTCAACGGGTCTAAGGATGGAGGGCCCTGTGTATGACTAACTGGTAATGCAGTATTAAATATGAGACAATATCCCTAAATGTAAAGAGGTTATTGCGGCATTTCCTGTGAGTGTCGCTCTAATGTGTCTAAAGTTGCGTAAATTGAAGTGTAAAGTTGCAAGTGTTTTCTAAAGGATGATTTAGAATCCAACGTCACCTTAAGATACCTGAAGTGTTTATACTTCTTCCCCTCTAAAACACTGTAGAACTTTGTTGGAAACAAGGTTGTTGTTGGTTTTAATCAGAAGATTCAGACATTCAGCTTTTTTATATTCACACAGAGACATGAATCAATGAACCATTTCTGAAGATGATTATGGTTCAAAATCTCTTCATGTTGAATTTCTGCCAAAAATAATCAAAGCAGCTCAGAAATTAAAGGGGGTCCAGCCAAATAGGGGTAATGTGTCCACTTTTAAATGGATGATGAAGTAATTTCAAATATTTTATCTCTGAATACAGATTTGATTAGCCCATAGGAAAAAAAATCCAATTTTCCAATTGAAATGAGCCTTCTTAACTTCTTTTACATTTTGAAAAGATAAAACATTTATTCTCACTTCAAGGCACTTTATCTGAGTTTATTCTAATCTTTCAAAGAAACATGTTTTTTTACGTGGTATATTGTATGGCACAAGGGGTCATTTTATTAAAACAAGTTACTGATTGATGTGAATATGCAGGAGTCCACACATTTTTTAGTGTAGACCTAAATTCAACATGACGTTTTTTTCTGCCAAAGAGATTTATTCTGTTAAGATTTCGGTTTCTAATCAGCCACTGAAAAAGTTTCCCAATTAAGTGTGTTTTCTCCAAACGCATGCATGGCACATCTGAACAGAGAGCCGTGGAGGTCGACAAAAAGGGAAAGTTGGCATAACTTTTCTTGCGGTCACTGCATATACAGCAAAACAGCCAAAAAGGGTCAAAAAGGAGGAAGAGAAGAGAGATAGAATGAAGAATAACCATAGAAAAAACAAAATATAAATCCCGGACCAGCTTTCTTGAGATGGAGAGCTTTGGGGGACCCCCTCTGACTGAATCTAGACCTGAAACTGAGTAGTCCTCCAAGGCAGTTATCCTGTCATTACTTTTGTTTTTGCGAGAAATGATTCTCAATAGGGGGAGGTTAGGGCTGCTCAGTGGCGCAGTGGGTAGCACTGATGCCTTGCAGCAAGAAGGTTCTGGGTTTGATTCCCAGCCCAGGGTCTTTCTGCATGTTTGAGTTTGCATGTTCTCCCTGAGCATGCATGGGTTCTCTCCAGGTACCCTGGCTTCCTCCTAAAGTCCAAAAACATGACTGTTAGGTTAATTGGCTTCTCTAGTCCTTCTCCAGTGTGTGTGTGTGTGTGTGTGTGTGTGTGTGTGTGTGAATGGTTGTTTGTCTCTGTGTTGCCCTGCGATGGACTGGCGACCTGTTCAGGGTGTACCCCGCCTTCCGCCCATTGACTGCTTGAGATAGGCACCAGCACCCCTCGCGACCCCACTTGGGATAAGCGTGCTAGAAAATGGATGGATGGATAGGAGGAGGTTAGGGGGTGGAGCTTATAGTTTTGACTAAATTGTTCTCCTTGTTTATGGTTCAAAATTGTGCCGAATCAGGTAAATTGAACAAAAGACCTCATGGTGTCTTCTCCATCAACATTTTGTGTTGGTAAAAGCAATGGTGCTAGAAAAATATTGTTTAAACAATAGTGTCATGAAAGCAGACAATTGATTGTGTCTAAACTTTAAACCACAGATAGTTGATTATGATATGTTTTACAATGTTTAGACTTTTGCTGTGTGGAACAGTGATGTTTGGGTGATGCTGTCCACTCAAGCTTTTCAACAGTTTGAACATTGTGTACAACTCTTTGATGATTCTAAGAGTGAGCGTAATAATTATCCCTTGTTTTGAATGCAAGGCATTGGAGCAGATTCAACAGTATATGGAGCATTTACATGCACAACAAGGTCAGGCTTTCACACAGAATTGCTCCCTTAAACATTCAAGAAAGGATGGAATTACTTATGCAATGTATGTATTAATTAAAAAAAAATAGATATTTACATTTTGAATCATATATCTTCCTTTTTCATAAACTGATTTTAAATGAAAGTTTTGATTTATAATAGATGTTTCAAATTCAGACTGGCACACACCATATGAAAATAAGATAATCCTTTCATTATCAATTGTATTCAGTCCTTGAACAATGTGCTAGAGGTCCAAAACAAAGAAAAAAAATTATGATAAAAACAGAGGTGATGAAAAATGCTGCACTAAGATTCTGTAAAGTTCAGCATTTCAATCTTAATTGCTATTGGTCCACAGAAAACTTGCTTTGGGTTTAAATCTGAACTGTGGGCTGCCATTTGGAGATTTGGAGAGTTATAGTCAGGCATTTGTGAACTGCTGGAGCACAAAGAATCCACTCATATGGAGAACAAGCACATCACATACAAAGTTTGATCCCATCAATACACCACAACCAATTGTCACAGATTGCTGAAACATTGATTTTACTAATGCCACTAGGCCAAAACAAAAAAAAAGAAAGAAAAAAAGAAAAAAAAGGGGCCTTGCATTATAGAAAGCTGAGAGACACAGACCACTCCACGGCCATTGATGTGTATCAGGCAAAGCACAACCTAATGTTACACACAAGCTAAAGAAAGTATGAGGCGTGAGCTTTGCAGTGATTTACTTAACTCTATGTAGAATGCAGGAGAGCCCGAATCACCAGTGATTTAGCTCAGTTTCATTACCTCCACCAAAGCCCTTAACAATAACACAGAGCATAATCTGCTGCCAATAACTCCAGGTGCTCTTAGTAAGATGGCTCCCTGTGGACCTAAGTAATACTCTGTTTAGAGGCTGAGGTGGAGAGGCTGCTTGGGATAGGTCAATAGAGATTCTGGGGATAGAAAATCACCAGAGACTGACTTTTGAGTGTCTGCCTGTAACACTATTAGCTACATTATGGCTACTGCTGGTGCAAGGAGAGCTGTCATTTCCTTAATTAAGAGTGCAGCGCTGGGTAAGATGGAGAGGAGGCCACAGCGATCTCCCTCCGGCCTCTGACATTAAAACCTGATTCCTCACCGCGCAAGGGCACAGACATTACAGAGGGAGGAAAAATCTATCTCATTCATTATTCTGGCACAAAGTGGAATTATGGAGCTAGAGAGTTACACAAGGGGTGGTGCCGTGGAGTGTGCTGAACAAAAAGGATTTTACACCTCAGCAGTTCTGTGACTATTTCTGAGGTAGTCGGTAAGCTTCAAGCAGCGGTGCAAAGACACAGAGGATGGGTAAGTAAAAAAAAAACAACAACAAAAAAAAAAGTAAGTTATGAATTGTCTTCAAATATGTTAAAATGTGAGGGAAGAGAAAGTGGTGTCCTGTAAATAGAAAATCTGCATGCAAACACTCCAGCTCTCCCTCACAGACAGAGGTCAACACCAAAAGGCTCTTGGACAGGAAAGTACGCTGCTTCAGCTCTTACCTGTCTCTCCCTTCATGTTGGAGTGGAGCTGGAAGCAGCACAAGCACAAGAGGGACCAGAGGGAGGTAAATAGGTGAGAAGAGGCAATGCCCATTTCAAAGGTCAAGAAGGAGGGATGGCATGATGGAAAGAGGAAGATGGATGAAGAGAAGGGGAAAGGAGGGCTTTTGTGTTCCTCCTCACAGGGGATTTTGGACACTTTGCACATGAGCACATCTGCTACCTTGTTCCCAGAGCAATGCCAACCTGATTAACTCAGGGATGAAAGAGGTAAATAACAATCCAAATTATCCCTCATCCTTTTACAGCAAACAGGGGAGGTGGGGCGCTGTGATGAAGATTAGCTCTAGAGAGCTCTAAGCCTTTTAGGAGAAGCCTGCTTCTCTAGTGCTCTTCCCTCTAAATTACTTAAATGATATTTGCTGTAAATAGGATTCTGCTGCCCACCACCAAGGGATGAAAAGAAGCCTCCATCTCACTCTGTATCATCTAGCTCTATTTTTTCAATGTAACAACTTATATGACTAAAACTGGGATTATGGCTCAAACCAACAATGCAAAAGACCAACATTTTTAGCTTATGTCTATAAAAATGAAAGAGCATTTTCCATTATTTCTTTAACGGCTTTCTTTAACACTTTATATCACAATATTGGTCTAAAGCAACTGTATTACTTATATTTTATCAAAAATAATTTCTGCTTTATTCTATACCACTTTGTTGCAATTTTTAATTTAATGTTGAATAAAATATATATTTTAAGCATTTAACTGTAATATGAAGATTACAAAGTTAATATTTTGTTGCAACATTCAGAGACTTTATTACAACTTTTATATTTTGATTTTTTTATAATTCATGTCATAAAATTTTACAGCTTACATCAAATTTAAATTTGTACAACTTTTAGTTTTATTATATAGTCAATATTTATTAGTTATAAATTCAACAAAAGTATTTTCTTATATATATATATATATATATATATATATATATATATATATATATATATAATTTCCTAATAATTTACATTCTTTAATATGTTATATACATAATATAGATTTTAACTTACATTATATATATATCTTTAATAAAATATATATTTAATATATACATCTTTAATAAAATGTTACATATTTAAATTCTTCATATTTTAATACTTCATGCCATCTTTTATATTCTAAAGATCCTTTCTTATAATGTTTATACATATAGAAACTGTTTTTACATGTTCAGTTACCATTTGATAGGTAGATATTTATATTTATTTCAAAGTAATAATGAAAAAATTGAACTGAAGTCTGTCAAGATATAAATACGTGCAAAATTGTAATTCCAAAGGATTTGACAAGTGTAATATTTGTTCGTGTATTACATAGCATCTTAACAATATATTTGGCCAGTTGGCTGGAGTTAATTTACACCTGGTTTTACTGAGCAACATACTGAAGCCTTGAAAGAAACAGGAACACTGTGAAAAAAATAGGTAAAAAATAGAGATGAAAACTGCAAAAATTGCATTTAATTAGGGCTGCAACAACGAATCGATAAAATCGATAAAAATCGACTTTTAAAAGCGTTGGCAACAAATTTCATCATCGATTAGTTGTGTCGCGCGATTAATGCGTCATCCGCCGCCGCCGTCATCCCGGGGAAGAAAAAAAAATATGGCGGAGC